>NW_015172072.1:168640-199597 GCF_001447785.1 Gekko japonicus
TCTCTTCCGAGAGCTGCCCTTTCAAGAACAGCTCTTATCAGAACTACGGCTTGCCCAAGGTCATCCAGCCAGGTGCAAGTGGAGGAGTGGGGAATCAAACCCGGTTCTCCCAGATTCGAGTTCGCGCTAGATTAGTGTCCAAAGAGGCAGGCAGGAGGTGATGGGAAAGACCTCTGCCAGAGACCCTGGGAAGCCGCTGCCAGTCTGAGTAGACAATTCTGACCTTGATGAACCAGGAATTTGATTCCGTATAAGACAGCTTCATGTGTTCATGCAAACGGCCCAAAGTCACTCAGAGTTACAGGGCGTTAATTTTTTTTTCACTTTTTCAATTTATTTGCAATTCTGCTAGCCAGGCGAGATAAGAGGAGGAGGAGGAGATTGGATTTATATCCTGCTCTTCACTACCCAGAGGAGTCTCAGAGCAGCTTACAAACTCCTTTCCCTTCCACTCCCCACCACAGACAGACACCCTGTGAGGCAGGTGGGGCCGAGAGAGCTCTGACAGAAACTGCTCTTTTTCAAGGACAGCTCTTATCAGAACCGTGGCTTGCCCAAGGTCATCCAGCAGGTGCAAGTGGAGGAGCGGTGAATCAAACCCAGTTCTCCCAGATTAGAGTCCGCGCACTTAACCACTACACCAAACTGGCATCCTACATCTACCACAAATTGGCATCATAAGAGGTGATGCTTACTCAGCAGCACAGAATTCCCACTTTCTGTTCCCTGCTGTCTCGTTACAGACATTCACGAGTCGCAAAGCGGTGAAATGCAAACTCTTAAATTTTGCGCAGGGGTCTTTGCTAATTACGTACAAAACGGCAACAAACCGGGGCGGTATCCTCTCTCAAAGGGCGGAAGGAAGCGTGGAGTATCACCGGCAACCCGCTCCGATTGTCATGCCAGGTTCAAAGGATGAGCAGAAAGGAAACGCGCGTTGTTCGGGCGTCTAATTGGCAGAAGGCAAAGCCCGCTCTCCAGGCGTGACTCATTAATGCTCTTACTCATGCCTCTTCTGATCCACGAGCCCACCCGGCCGCCTCCGCACCATACACTCGATCGTGCTCGCAACCACTTCTGGTGGCTGAGGCAGCTGCTGCCAAACTTCCATCGCCCGGCACCTAAACCCTAATATTAACTGGAGGCCTTGGCCTCGTCCTGCATCTGCCGCAATTAAGAACATTTTCATGCCGCCTTGTCGCCTGATCGGGGCCCACGAGGCAGCAAGCATTAAAAAGGACTGCCTTTCCCTGCATGTGTCAGAATCGGACCCTTGCCTAAGTCACTGGGTCATCATGTGTGTAACTGTAGCTCTCTGATGTACATACCGTGTTTCCCCGAAAATAAGACACTGTCTTATATTTATTTTTTCTCAAGAAGACACACTAGGGCTTATACCACAAATGCATAGAAATCCTGCTAGGGCTTATTTTTGGGGTAGGTCTTATTTTCGGGGAAACAGGGTAGCTATGCTCTGTTACTGCTTTGCCTGCTGTTCCCTTTCCTGCTTGTAGTTCCCAAGCTCTCATTTAGCACCTGCTGGAATGGTATCAATTTGTCTGCAAGGTCCTCCTCTGACATTCTTGCGGGAGGGGTGATTGAGACATGTCTGTGTGAACTCTAGATTAGCTGCGCCTGAAACACTGTGAAAGGAAAACTCCTCTGGGTTAGGCCAGAGAGAACCTTCACTGTTCCTTGTTCGCATGGCCTTCGAGAGAGACTTCTAAGATAACATTCTCACTGTTTTAATTGAACTGTATTAACCTGTCTATGCACCTGTCTATGCACCATGTAATCATGACGCATGAATGAAGGCTGGACCAAAGGTCTCGTAGTTCCCTACTTTGTAATATTCTTTAGTTCTGTCAAAGAGTTTGACTTTACAGCAATTTTCCTGATTTCACAATAAAGCTTGTAAAAGGAATTATTGCGTCTGAGAGATTCTGAGAGACTGACAGCATGTTCCCCAGAGAGCACGGAGGTCGGGGTTTCAAAATTGCCTGGCCCTACCCGGACCGAAAGATGTCAAGATTGGCCTCCAATAGAGAGCCAGTTTGGTGTAGTGGTTAGGCGCGTGGACTTTAATCTGGGTTTGATTCCCCACTCCTCCACTTGCAGCTGCTGGATGACCTTGGGCAAGCTGTAGTTCTGATAAGAGCCGTCCTTGAAAGAGCAGTCCTCGAAAGAGCTCTCTCAGCCCCACCGACCTCACAGGGTGTCTGTTGTGGGGAGGGGAAGGGAAAGGAGTTTGTAAGCTGCTCTGAGACTCTGATTGAAGGGCGGGGTATAAATCCAATCTCTTCTTCTTGTAGCGCCAGGGCCTTCTCAGTGGCGGCTCCATGCTGGTGGAACGAGCTCCTGGAAGACATCAGGGCCCTGTAGGACCTTTTACAGTTCCACAGGGCCTGCAAAACGGAGCTCTTCCACCAGACCTTTGAATAGGAGCCACTACCAACAACATTGAACTGGGATAAGGCCCTTTATGACAACAGCAACTGACTGAGGTGTCAATCCTCTGGCCACACTTTTGCTACATCTGTTACATCATGGCCATAGCTACCACCACTAGCACTTTTAACTGCTCTTAACTGTATTTGTAATGAGTATGAACTTTAAGGTAATTTGTATGTAATGAATTGCTGTTTTATTGTTTGTTTTTTTAACTTTTAATGTGAGTCGCTCTGAGCCTGCTACAGTGGGAAGAGCAGGATACAAATTGAGCATATGGAGCAGAGGTCCATCAGTGGCTATTAGCCACAAGGTATAGATAGGGACTCTGGGGCAAGTGATGCTCTGTCATCTTGGTGCTTGGGGGGGGGTGTCAACAGTGGGAGGGGCTCCTAGTGTCCTGGCCCCACTGCTGGACCTCCTGATGGCACTGGTATTTCTGGCCACTGTGTGATACAGAGTGTTGGACTGGATGGGCCTTTGGCCCTGTCCAACATTGGCATCTCTTATGTTCTTAAATAAATAAATAAACAAACAAACAAACATCGGCGCAACTAAGACGACGTTTTAATTACAAAACGGTTCAATTAGAAACACATAAACAACACCAGAAGGAGAGCCAGTAACAAGGAAGTATGCCGGATGAAACAAAGTCTTCACCTGTGGGCAAAAGATACCAAGAGGGAAGCAGGTGAGTCTCCCAGGGGAGGGAGTTTTGGTGCTATGACCAAGAAGGCCCTTCCTGGAGTTGCCAACAACCTGGGTTCAGATGGCAAGGGCAACCAAAGCGAGGCCTCCAAAAATGACTGGAGTGTACGATTAGGTCCATATGGGAGGAGATGATCCTCAAATTATGTTGGTACCAGGGCTGTATAATTCTGGGCAGATGCAGAAAATCCAACAATTCTGGCACTGTTAGCCACAGAATTCAGCAACCAAGGAATCTCTGGATTTGTTTTAAAACGCTTTCAAAGTTGTCTGGTGATGTCTCTACAGTTGTTAGGGCTGAGAGCCGGTTTGGTGTCGTGGTTAGGAGCACGGACTCTAATCTGGGGGGACAGAGTTTGATTCCCCCACTCCTCCACATGCAGCTGCTGGTGTGACCTTGGGTCGATCACAAATTCTTTCAGAGCTGTTCTCTCAAGAGCTTTCTCAGCCCCACCTATCTCACAGGGTGTCTGATGTGGGGAGAGGAAGGGAAGGGAAGTGAAGGGTGGGGTATAAATCCAACTCTTTGTCTTCTTTGTCTGCTTATCAGGGGAAGGCCTTGGTTTCTGTCTCCTGTTGCTGGCCATCCAGAGGAACTGGTTGGCCACTGTCTGAGATAGGATGCTGGACTAGATGGACCACTGGTGTGATCCAGCAAGGCTCTTCTGATGTTTGGTGTAGTAGTTAAGAGTGGTGGACTCTAATCTGGGAGAACCGGGTTTGGTTCCCCACTTCTCCACATGCAGCTGCTGGTATGATCTTGGGTCAGTCACAAGTTCTCTCAGACCTGTTCTCGCACGAGCAGTTCTTGAAAGAGCTCTCTCAGCCACACCTACCTCATAGGGTGTCTGTTGTGGGGAGAGGAAGGGAAGGCTATTGTAAGCCAGTCCGAGACTCCTTCGGGTAGAGAAGGGCGGCATATAAAACCAACTCTTCTTCTACTCTGAAGCCTGTGATGGGGGGGGGGCGCTTTCAATGTCTTGCACAACTCACCGCTCCGCCCATACGACATCATCAGGAGAAGAAGCAGAGAACTGGCTTAATTTAAGGAAGCCACCAATCCGAGAAGGGGATTGGTCTAGCACTTTGCAATACCCAAGCTGGTCAACCCAATTGCTCACTAGCCAGGATCCAGCAAAACAGGCCAACCACCAACTTGGAGAACTCCAACCCAGTGAAGTGTCCTTGCCCGCCTTTGCTGATAAGCGCCCCCAAACCTACAATTTCACTTATCAGCAAGGTGAACAGTTTGGCACACATCCCTAATGAGAATAGGTATCCTCACAGATCATGCACGGGGGGGGAAACAAGTTTGCAGAACTGGTGTTTATCTGTAACCCCATCTTGTTCTGAAAGACCTTGCCCAGCGAGAAACTGGAGAAGGCCAGGTCAACACACCGGAGTTTCCAGACATAAAAACGGATGATTTGACAGGGCACAGTTCATCAAGACAATTTTCCAGCTCTTATCTTTGATAAAAGACGATCCTGCTTTATGATCCCGATGCTCGCATTTGTCAAACCAGCCAAGTACGACAGGAGACGAGCTTGCGATGGAAACTACGGAGCACTCTCTTACGGTTTTTGTCTGCGCCTTGCAAGTGAAAAAGCCAAACACTCCACAGATCTCGTTGCTCCATGGGAAAGTAACTGGGGCATTCAAAGAGGCAAGCGGCTCCATTCAAGCTGCACGCATAAAACCAGACGGGAAATCCTTAATTGGTAGGGACTTTGCAAGCATCAGCAAACCAGCAAACCAGCAGTCTCTATCTTCAGTGATACGTGTAAAAGATAACTGCCTTTTAGTGGAGGCAGGCAACAAGTTCAGTAGTATTCCGGTCAAGACTGTGTAAAACTAGAATGCCAGGCCCAAGGGCAGTCAACAAGTTCAGTAGTATTCCAGTCAAGACTGTTTAAAACTAGAATGCCAGGAACTTACGAGGCATCGGAAAAATGCTTGTGAAGGACTTCAGAGGAACGTCTGATGGGCCAAACCAACATGGCTTTTCACTCAAGTATTCACAGAGCTATTGCAAGCGACAAGCTCTTAACCAAAGAGGGGCCTTCCCGTCACAACAAATTCTACACCAGGGAGAGGGAAGCTGCGGGAAAATCTTATGGGAGAAAACCTTACGTCTCGAACACGTGAAAATGATTTGAACGGAGTCAGCCTATCCATCTATCAAGATCAGGAGGACTGTCCTGACGGGGAACTGTGAGAAAAGTTGAACTGTGACAGCGAGAAAGTGCCTTACAAGCGCTTTTTAAAAGTCAACAGTTGCGGAGGAAGATCCAGCAAAGAGAATGGGAGCGTTTAAAAGCGAAACCGGAATTAAAAAAGAAAAGAAAATCCATTCTCAAAGCTAGAGATCTTTTGAAAAGGCATGAAAGAGTGAGGATTTACAGCATATGAACTGAAAGCGTTAACAGCGACCCGAAGGAGGATTGGAAAAGCCGGAGAGAGGGAAACAGAAGAAGCTCCTCCATGAAATTGGGAATTCAAAAGAAGCCAGCACGCGAAGGAACGGTTCTGAATGCGCCTTGAGGAAACTTTAATAACAGAGCATCAGATGAACACTACTAATACACTAACATAGATAACACCTTTAACTGGTTTGAAGAAAGAAGTTTGACTGCACACAGAAGAAGCCTAAGAAGACAATTTGGACATTACTAACAGACTAATTTACAAGCCAATATATCACTCAGCTTTCTCTTTCTCCCACTATATACCCTCCCTATTTTTCTACTTAAGCGAAATACCTCTCCTTTTTAGGAGAGTCAATAAAGCTTTTATTTAAAAAAAAAAAAAAAAGATCAGGAGGACTGTCTCCTGTGGCTGGCAGTGGCTCTTTGGGGTTTCAGGCAGAGGTCTTGTACATCGTTAACTCCCTAATCCTTTTAAACGGAGATGCCAGGAACTGAACTCAGGACCTTCTATGTACTGAAAACACAAAGCTGCTTTAATACAGAGTCAGAGGATTAGTCCACCAAGGTCCGTAGAGTTTGCTCACACTGGCAGCCGTGCTCCAGGGTCTCCAGGATCAGGTCTTTCACCTGATCCTTGAAGATGCCAGGGACTGTACCTGGGACCTCCTGCATGCCAAGCAGACGTTCGTATCACTGAGCCATGGCCCTATATGCTTCTGAACGTATCATAGGATGATAAGCATTGGAAGGGGCCATACAGACCATCTAGTCCAATCCCCTGCCCAATGCAGGACCAGCCTAAAGCATCCCTGACAAATATTCGTCCAGCCTCTTCTTGAGAGCTGTCAGTGAGGGGGAGCGCCCCACCTCCCGAGGCAGCTGATTCCACCTTTGAACCACTCTGACCGTGAAAAAGTGTTTCTTAATATCCACCCGATACCTTTCTGCATGTGATTTAATCCCGTTGCTTCGGGTCCTCTCCTCTGCTGCCAACTGGAACAGCTCCTTGCCCTCCTTCAAAGGACAGCCTTTCAAATATTGAAAGGGAGCAATCATGTCCCCCCCTCAACCTCCTCTTCTCCAAACAAAACATTCCCAGGGCCCTCAGTCTTTCCTCGTAGGGCTCGGTCTCCAGACCCCTGATCGTCCTCCTCGCTCTCCTCTGCACCCTCTCAATTCTGTCCACATCCTTTTGGAAGTGAGGCCTCCAGAAATGGCTGGAGTGAGTGAGAGCATTGATCCATGTCCAGCTGAGCATTTTCTCCTGTGAATGAGGTCTCTCTCAGCCGTGTGACTTTAAAGAAGAGATTCTGGAGATTGAACCTTGGATCATGTACATGCAAAATAGATACTCTACCATGGAGCTCTGGGTCTGCTTCCTACCATAAGCATCATTTCCATAGGCACCAGAATGCACTGATCTCCCAAACAGGGCTCCCCCCCCCCCACACACACACACCTCTCCCATGAAGAAAAATCTATTTGCACAAATCCACTCCTGACAATGTTCCATCGATCCAGCACCCCAGGGGCAGCATGTACTGTCGGAGTGCCAAAATTACACACTATTGAACTGGTGTATGGGGGAGGAGGGAATCCAGACTTTGCAAGAAGGTTTTTTTTTTTTTTTGCCACAGCTTCAGGCAAGCAAATGTGCTTCTATGAACGCCCATACTCCTCAAGTGAAGGAAAACAGTTATACACACTGAGGCTTAAACTAAACACAAATGTCCCTTTTGGCAGTGGGTTAGTGGGGGGAAAGATAACAGCGTTCCATGCACCTTGGTGTTTAGTCATGCTGGCCACATGACCACGGAAACGTCTTCGGACAGCGCTGGCTCTTCGGCTTTGAAACGGTCAAAAGAACATTGGCAGAGCCCTGCTGGGTCAGACCAAAGGCCCATCAGGTCCAGCATTCTGTTCCGGCAGCGGCTGACACCTCCCCCCCCCCAGGAAGCCCACAAGCGCCACCAAGCTGTGGCCGACTTATGGCAACCCTGTAGGGTTTTTAAGACAGCAGCAATTTTTTTAAAACTCCTTTTGTCCATTAGGTAAGAAATGATTAATGATAACTATTTGCTGCTCAAGACCTATGCATCACAGAGCTTTTATTGGAAAGGAAAGGAAAGGAAAGGAAAGGAAAGGAAAGGAAAGGAAAGGAAAGGAAAGGAAAAGAGATTGGATTTATACCCCACCTTTCACTACCTAAAGGAGTCTCAGAGTGGCTAACAATCTCCTTTCCCTCCCCACAATAGACACCCTGTGAGGTAACTGGGGCTAAGAGAGCTCTCTTGAGGGCTGCTCGTGAGAGAACAGCTCTGAGAGAACGTGTGACTGACCCAAGGTCACACCAGCAGCTGCATGTGGAGGAGTGGGGGAATCAACCCCGGTTTTCCGAGATTAGAGTCCGCGCTCTTAACCACTACACCAAACTGGAAGCCCACAAAGCAGGAAGACTGCCACAGCATCCTCCCACCCACGCTTCCCAGCAACTGATACAAAGAGGTATTCTGCCTCTGGCACTGGAGGGAGCAGATATCCATCTTGACTGGTAACCCCATCCTCCATGAATTTGGTCTACTCCTCTTGTAAAGCCTTCTCGAGTTAGGTGACCATTACATCATCATGTGGCAGCAAGTTCCACAGTTTAACTATGTGCTGTGTGAAGAACTTCCTTGTGTCTGTCCTGAATCTCCTACCGTTCAGCTTCAGTGGATGACCCCAGGTTCTAGTACCTGGGTTTTGGCCACCGTGGGACACAAGAGTGTTGGACTGGATGGGCCATTGGCCAGAATCTGATCCAACATGGCTTCTCTTATGTTCTTACATGAAGCAGAGGTCCATCGGTGGCTATTAGCCGCAAGGTGTAGATGGAACACTATGTCTGGGGCAGTGATGCTCTGCCTTCTTGGTGCTTGGGGGGCAACAGTGGGAGGGCTCCTGGAGTTCTGGCCCCACTGCTGGACCTCCTGATGGCCCCTGGGTTTGGACCACTGTGTGATAGAGTGTTGGCCTAGATGGGCCATTGGTCTGATTTAACATGGCTTCTCTCATGTTCTTATGTCTGGAGCAGTGATGCTCTGTCTTCTTGGTGCTTGGAGGGGCGACAGTGGGAGGGCTTCCGGAGTTCTGGCCCTGCTGGTGGACCTCCTGATGGCCCCTGGGGTTTGGCCACTGTGTAAGATAGAGTGTTGGACTGGATGGGCCACTGGCCTGATCCAACATGGCTTCTCTTAGGTTCTTATGTCTGGGGCAGTGATGCTCTGTATCCTAGGTGCTTGGGGGGCAACAGTGGGAGGGTTTCTGGAGTTCTGGCCCCACTGTTGGACCTCCTGATGGCACCTGGGTTTTGGCCACCATGGGACACGGAGTGTCGGACTGGATGGGCCATTGGCCTGATCCAACATGGCTTTTATTGTGTCTGTATGTTCTTAGTATTATGGAAGAGGAGGGGAGAGAGGAGTGTAAAACAACTTACAATCAATCAGGCAATCCAAGGGTGTGAGGGACAGGAACCATCTTGGATCTAGCAACTCTAGCTTGGATTGAGGCATGTGGAGAGAACCCAACTGCAGAGTAGTTGTCCTCCCCACCCCACCAGGAATCAGGCAACTCCATGGGGGTGGGGGAGCTACCCTAAATACCCCCTGCTTAACACCCCCTGGCCCGCTAAGACAGCAATAGAGTAACTATACGTTATGATGAGAAGTAATAAGAATTAGGAGTTTGGTGCTGCAGGAGTTTTTCCTCTTTTGGCACATTTATTTATTGCTCGGGAAAATCTGTACGGTGAATTTTGCATACTGATGACTTACAAGACAGACTGATTCATCTTCTGCTCTGGCACATTTTTCTGTAACGTGATGGTCCATAAAACAGCGTGGAAAAAAATGCCTAATTGAGGTGGAAGACTAATGCATCTTTTTAACTCTGGAAGATATCTGGCACAATGGACTTCGGCTCACGAAAGCACATTCCACAATGCGTGTGTTAAGTCTAATTGCAAGAAAGCTGAATGGCTACCTCGTCTAGAACACCGACTTATTTTGAACTGCATTCCCATGAGAAAAGAGTAGGGGCCTGAGAGATTGCCTGTCATTAAGCCTCCTTTGAAGGCTGTTTCTCTGACTCCTGCAAGGTCTGCTGATTAATGCCTGGCTCATTAACTTCATTTCCCCATGCCCACTGATAGCCCCTGTCAGTCAAGTGATGGGAAGGAGAGAAGGATTAATTTCTGGCTGTATGTTCTGCACCACTTGCTACCTGGACAGGAGAGCAGGAACACACATGAACACACAAGAAGCTGCCTTAGACTGAATCAGATCCTTGGTCAAGATGGTCTACTCAGGCCGGCCCCAATTCCCCGGTATATCATGTCTTTCACATCACCTTCTACCTGATCCTTAGAGCTGGAGAGGCTGGGAATTGAACTTAGGACCTTCTTCAGGCCAAGCAGATGCTCCACCACTCTGAGTCACAACCCCTTCCCCTAATGGAAGCTTCTCATGAAGATACTAATGGAGGACATCACTCGTTCGGTCATCTGTAACCACTTGCTATAGGTTTTCTGTGGTTCCTTGGAATATGATCCAGAGATCTCTCCCCTCCTCTTCCATACTACTAAGAACGTAACGGACATAATCGAAGTCATGTTGGATCAGGCCAGTGGCCCATCTAGTCTAACAATCTGTGTCCCACAGGGGACATCAGGAGGTCCAACAGTAGCAGCAGAAGACAGCAAGACTCCAGGAGCACCTTCAAGACTAACAACATTTGTGGCAGGGGAGGAGCTTTCATGAGTCACTGCTCACTTTTTTAAGATACCTCTGAAGAAGTGAGCCGTGACTCACGAAAGCTCCTCCCCTGCCACAAATGTTGTTAGTCTTGAAGGTGCTCCTGGACTCTCGCTCTTTCCTTGGAATACACTATCAAGGGATGCAAGATGCGTGCATGTTGTCTTTCTGTTCCAACAACCAACAGTATGTGACAGGCACTTGATGCACATGGGGGCAGGGATGCGGGGGGGGGGGAAGTGGTGGCGCAGGCGGTTAAACGCCTGCTGGTAACATCTGGTAACATCTACGAACAGCTGCTACAGCTGTTCGAAACCCACCGCGGGCAGGGTGAGCTCCTGCCCTAGTCCCAGCTCCCGCCCACCCAGCGGTTCGAAAGCAAGTAAATATTGCGAGTAGATTAATGGGTACCTGCCCTTAGGTGGCAGGGGGCACCCTCCCCCATATGGGGGTGTGCGGCAGGAGCATCAAAGCAGCTGCGGTGGCAGCGGTAAAAAATGGTGGCGACGGTGGAATGGCGAGGCATCGGATCAACGGAGCAAGGCAGCGGAGTGACGGAGGCAGAGCCATAGGAGGACGTGGTGACGTGCGCAGGCGCAGCGGAGCCGGACCGGACGTTAGCTGGGCTGTAAGTCGACACGTACCACGCACTAGAGGAGCCCGCCTGGAAAGAAAGCCGCCAGACCGAAAAGACCTCGCCAGACACCGGAGACGCCAGGAACAACGGAACACCACCGCCCGAAAAAGACCGCCCGGGAACAAGCCGAGAAACAGCGAGCCCCGCCACCTGGGTGCCGGTAGCTAGCCCCGACCCTTGTAAACATGTGGCCTTAGTTAGGGATCATTCGGAACTGTGTAAACCGCTCAGAGACCCTTCGGGGTTTGGAGCGGTATAGAAATCTAAAGTATAAATAAATAAATAAATAAGCCATGCCGTTTAGCGCACACGTCAGTAGACTGCTTTCCATATGACTCCTTCCAGAGGGCTGAGGAGGAGAGCGCGTGAGAATTCTGGCCAAGGGCAGAACGTACCTTTTCTAACTAGGATCTTGTTTTGTGGCAGTCACGGTTCAACTCCCTGGTGGGACTCAGTGCATGGTGGTTCAAAAGAGGGAAGCCACTTCATTTCAGGTGTCAATTCTTAAGAACTCTTTCGGCACCAAGCTTACGGTCTGCACGCCAAAATGTGAGCGAGCACATGTCAAGAATGCAACTATATCCTTAGAGAGCCAAGGTTGCCTGTAATGGCAAACCTGGGTGTTTTGCGAAGGAGGAGGAGGAGGAGATTGGATTTATACCCCGCCCTTCACTACCCAAAAGAGTCTCAGAGCGGCTTACAAATTCCTTTCCCTCCCCCTCCCCACAACAGACACCCTGTGAGGTAGTTGGGGCTGAGAGAGCTCTTTCAAGGACTGCCCTTGAGAGAACAGCTCTGAGGGAATTTGTGACTGACCCAAGGTCACGCCAGCAGCTGCATGTGGAGGAGTGGGAAATCAAACCCGGTTCTCTCAGATTAGAGTCCGTGCTCCTATGCACTACAAGAAACTCTCTAACGTATGGACTGGCCCATGTTCCCTCTAAGCTGTGGAGTCTTGTGAGCAAAAATTCTACATTGTGAGCTACTGGCATTAAAGTTGTGAGCGAGCACTTTGGGTACTGCATAAATTAATTAGCTCTGGAGCCATCCTTCCTGAGCTAGGACAAAAATGTGTGAGCCGGAGGCTAAAAAATTGTGAGCTAGCTCACACTAACTCAGCTTAGAGGGAACACTGGCCCTAGGCCTATTTCTCCGTTCCTAAACCAGCTATTTCAAGTAGCCTGGAGGGATGAAGGGGTACCAACAACTTTGGGAAGATGGACTAGGGCAGGGGTCCCCGACACGGTGCCTGTGGGCGCCATGACAACCGCCATCATCTTCCCTGCTCCTCACCAAGTGCTTTTAGAAAGTGGGAGGGGCCAAGTAGGGATTTTGCCCAGCAGGGCTTCTGATTGACCCCTGGAGATTTGATTGGCTGCACAGACCTTTAAAAACACTGGCTGTTTGGCAGCAGCTACCACCACAGCACAAGGATCTTCACTGTATGACTGAAGGTCAGCTGTGGCAGCCATTTTGTGACCAGCTCGGCCTCCTGTGGCAGCCATTTTGTGTGCCAGAATTCCAAAGACTCTAATAGGCTGGGGATCCTTGGACTGGGGCTTGTAAGCAGAGAACTCGAGAAAATCTGGAAGCAAAGGAGGACTGAGAATGTGTTTAAGCTGACTGGAAGGAGAAAGGTTTGAACTGATGGGCCTAGGGCTGCCAAGTCACGGCGGGGGATCTGCACGTCTTCACAGGATTCCTGCCACGGGGGACAGCAATACACGTTGCACCGCCGTCGCCAGGATGTGACACTACGTGTCGCTCTGGCAACGGGGCTGTTTGGAGTCCCGTTGCCAGAGCGACGCGTAGCGTCACATCCTGGCGACGGCGGTGCAATGCATATTGCTGTCCCCCGCGGCAGGGATCCTGTGAAGACGTGCGGATCCCCCGTCGCGGCTTGGCAGCCCTAGATGGGCCAGATGCATTGTGGGAAAGAACTCATGGGGCGCAGCCCAACGCTCCCTCTAAGCTTGGAGTCGTGAGCAAAAATCCTACTTTGTGAGCTACCGGCATTAAAGTGGTGAGCCAGTGATTTGGTTGCTGCATACATTAGTTTGCTCTGGAGCCCTCCTTCCTGAGTGAAGGCAAAAATCTGTGAGTTAGAGGCTAAAAAACTGTGAGCTAGCTCACACTAACTCAGCTTAGAGGGAACACTGGTGCAGCCAGGTTCAGGAGGTGAGGCTTAACAGAGAAGCGACTGCTGTAATTCACTTGCAGCCCTCGGGCTAAGGGTGGGGTTTAAGTCCCAAACCTTCCACTCTGTTGCTAATACATCCTTGCTGTTGCTTTCTAGACTAGCAATGCCTATGGTGCGTTCAGGTGCATAAACCCTGCTGCTTGCTCATTTGTAGAATGATCGGGTGAAAAGTTCAATGTTCGCATTTTACAGGTGGGGAGATGAGAACGAGGGCTTGCCTGAAGCTCACCGGCTGAGTTCACGGCCCGGCCGCTGTTTGAACCCAGGGCCTCTTCCGCAGTTGCTCTCTTCGAAGTCTTGGGGCCATCGTGCAGGGATGGTTTCTAACCCTCGCCGTGCAAATCTGAAGAACGTGGGCTTAGAACTGCACTGCGGTTTGCAAAAATGGTCGGCGCCCCTCAGACCTGAAATTCAGTTGGTGTTTGGAATGATTACAAGTCCTACTTGAAGGTCTCAAATGTGATGCTCCAGTGCTCTGTCAGTCACGGCGCTCTTTGCAGCAGCTGTTTGGGACAAGGCATTTGGCTAGACCTTCATCTTGTCACCCATAGAAGGAATGCTGTCCCATACACTAAGAACATAAGAAGAGCTCTGCTGGAGGAGGCCAGTGGTCCATCTAATCCAGCATCCCGTCTCACACAGTGGCCAGCCAGTTCCTCCGGAGGGCCAACAACAGGGCAGAGAGGCCGAGGCCTTCCGCTGATAAGAACGTAAGAGCCCTGCTGGATCAGACCAGTGAAGGTCCATCTAGTCCAGCATCCTCTCTCATATACTGGCCAACCAGTTCCTCTGGAGGGCCAACAACAGGGCAGAGAGGCTGAGGCCTTTCGCTGATAAGAACATGAGAAGAGCTCTGCTGGATCAGACCAGTGAGGGTCCATCTAGTCCAGCATCCTGTCTCAAAACAGTGGCCAACCAGTCCCTCTGGAGGGACAACAACAGGGCAGAGAGGCCGAGGCCTTGAAAAGAACAAAAGAAGAGCCCTGCTGGGTCAGACCAGTGGTCCATCTAGTCCAGCATCCTGTCTCACACAGGGGCCAACCAGTTCCTCTGGAGGGCCAACAACAGGGCATGGAGACTGAGGCCTTCATAAGAACATCAGAAGAGCCCTGCTGGATCAGACCTGTGGTCCATCCAGTCCAGCATCCTGTCTCACACAGTGGCCAACCAGTTCCTCTGGAGGGCCAATCACAGGGCAGAGAGGTCGAGGCCTTCATGAGAACATCAGAAGAGCCCTGCTGGATCAGACCAGTGAGGGTCCACCTAGTCCAGCATCCTGTCTCACAAAAGTGGCCAACTAGTTCCTCTGAAGGCCCAACAACAGGGCACAGAGGCTGAGGCCTTCCCCTGATGCTGTCTCCTGGCACTGGGATTCAGAGGTTCACTGCTCTGAACATGGAGGTTCCTCATTGTCCAAGTGTATTTTTATTCTGCACTTTGAGGATGCTTCAGTGAACGCTTACTCCCCTTTCTCTTGAATGCTCTAGGAATGGAGTTCCAAGTGTGGAATAGTCCTACACCAACACAAACTGTTAAAAGCCCACCTTGAACAAAATTTTTACCTTGGTCTCTGTGAACCTTTGTTGCTGGTTAAGGCTATCATGATATAGTGTTCTCTTTAGAAACAGAAATATTCTATACATTCTACAGTGTTCTCCTGGTATACCAGGAGAGGCAGTCCCGAAGATTCATAGGAAGAAGAAGAAGAGGAAGAGGAGGAGATTGGATTTATATCCTGCCCTTCGCTTGGAGTTAGAAACTCCTTCCCCTTCCCCTACCCACAACAGACACCCTGTGAGGTAGGTGGGGCTGAGAGAGCTCTGAAAGAACTGCTCCTGAGACAACAGCTCTGAGAAAACTTGTGACTGACCCAAGGCCTTAAAGGTCAACACCAGCACCTTGAACCGGCTCCAGGAGGGATGAGAGCTTTGCGTGGGGTCCCTGTAAGGACCCAGGCCGCTGCATTCTGCACCAACCGGAGTTTCCGGGTCAGCCTCAAGGGTAGGCCTGCGTAGAGTGAGTTACAGTAATCCCACTTGGAGGTGACCGTTGCATGTGGCTAGGTCGGAGCGAGACAAGTAGGGGGCCAGCTGCCTGACTTGGCATCGCCGGTAAAACACCAGCCTGGCGATATTGGTGTCCTGGGCCTCCGTTGTCAGAGAGGCATCCACGATCACCACCAGGCTCCGGACGATGGGTGCCGATTTCAGTGGCACACCGCCGGGGGCTGGCACCCCACACCAGCATCTCCATGACCCAAGCCACAGAACCTCCGTCTTGGAAGGATTCGGCCTCAATTGGCTCTCCTTTAACCATCCCGCCACAGCCTCCAATCCCTCCACCAGTCCCTCGTGTAGCGATCCTGGACTTCCTTGGTGGTCTCCTATCCAAACACGGGCCAGGGCCAGCCCTCCTTTGCTTCCAAGATCTGACTAGATCAGATCAACCTATCCTTTCAAGAAAGCTCAATATTTAATTGTCCGGTATATAAGTCAACCACAAGAAAGTTAAATGGATGAAACAGCAAAAACAAAACAAAAAAGTAAGATGAGACTTGGCAGGATGAGCATCCTTCGAGATAGGAAGGCCCCGGATAGACAAGGGCTTTATACGTGAACCCTGAACGGGGGCCCAGAAGCAGACAGGATGCGAGCCAGATAACCAAATGGTCTGCCGCAGAGACTCCTTCTCTACACAGCTAGAAATCAGCTCATGCGGTCTGATCCACCATGTTCCAGAAATGGTCCTTGGCTTTGAACAAGCCCGTCAGCAGGTCGAGGGGCTTCCACTGACCAGCAAAGACACTACAAATGAGAGGGGGGAAACTCCGTCTTGAGAGGAAAGGTTGAAAGAGTTGGGTCTGTTTAGCCTGGGAAAGAGAAGGCTTAGAGGGGACATGATTGCAGTCTTCAAGTATTTGAAGGGCTGTCATGTAGAAGATGATGGAGCAGATCTGTTCTCCCTTGCTCTGGATTGCAAGACTAGATCTAATGGGTGGAAATTACAAGGGAGTCGTTACAGGCTAAATAGCAGGAGAGACTTCCCAACCGTAAGAGTGGTTGAGCAGTGGAACAGTCTGCCTCAGGAGGGGGTGGATGCTCCTTCGCTGGACGTTTTCAAGCGGAGGCTGGATGACCGTCATTCGGGTATGTTGCAGGGCTATCTTTCGGCTATGCTCCTGCAGGGTGCAAAGGGTTGGACTAGATGACCTGCAAGGTCCCTTCCAACTGTAACATTCTATGATTCTATGATCTAAGATGGTTTTGGGCTTCTGTTTTTCAAACAGCGGTTCAGAATGGCAAACTAGCACTAGTGAATGCTGTCTGTGATGCTCTGGAAGGGAGAGAGGGTAGGGTAGCGTTAGGGTTCATCGTCACAAAACACAAGTTTTGTTAGCTTGCTGGCACCCTTAGATTTATTCAACCGTAACACCTGGGAGACGCACACGGCCACAAGAAATGTGCATTTTTGCTTTTTGTTTTTCTCCCCTGCAACACATTTTTGAGTCAGTGGCTGCAAAGACAAAGATATACATTGATAGCGTGCACAATAGTTGCTTGTGTGACTGAGAGGCTTCTAAAATAACATTAAAAACACACACATACACAAAGAGCCCGTTGTTTTAACATGAACTGTAGGGGTGCACACCCACTGGGTGAACGCTTGATTTAAAAGTCTGCCCTAACCAACCTTCGAGTTCGACACAGACTCAACTCGACAGCTCCTTTAAGCGTAAATTTGTGACATCAAGGGTCTTACATAAAGACATTTGCAATACTGAGCTGTCTGAAAATTTGGCTACTGCATAAATTAGTTTGCTCTGGAGCCCTCCTTCCTGAGCTGAGACAGAAATGTGTGAGCCGGAGGCTAAAAAACTGTGAGCTAGCTCCCACTAACACAGCTTAGAGGGAACACTGGCCCTGGCAGAAGTTCAGTTTCTTGACGACGTGGGCGAAAGGAAAAGTGTGTGTGGGGGGGAGTGAAAAGGGTACATAGGGGAGATTAGCAGAAATATGAATAAAACACAATACAAATCAATCTGGCACTCGATGTACCATGGTACTTGAGGAGAACACTTAAATAACAGCGTGAGTGAAAAGAAAATGGAAAATTGCTAACATTTTTGGTGTCACCGAATGGGAACATTCAGACAGCTGAAGAGGCAAATGCTTCATTAAGTCATACGTAAGGTTGGCAGATATTTACTCCCACGTTCAGGGAAGCAAACGCAGAGGTGAACGGCATCCTGAGCACAGCATACAGGCTTGGGATACTGTGTACTGCCGGGTCCCACGTGGAAGGAAGAAATCACTGTTTGGAAACAGCCAGTTTCTTATGGGTCTCTATTCTCTAAGCACACAAGTTCAATCCTCCATTGGTCTATCAGCAGAACATTTTAGAAGCTAGAGAATTTACACCAGACTTTCAGATATCTATTTATAAAATTCATATGCCGCCTCCCCCGAGGTCTCAGGCAAAAAAAAAAAAAGGAATGTAATTTTCCAGGTGTAATGCTTATGCCACTGGTTGACACAATAATAACAACAATAATACAGTCCACAGTAAACATGTTTGGTCCAACTTACATAGCAGCAACCTTTGTAGGTGCTTTCTAAAGCTTAGGAGACCTGGCCCATATAGAAACTGAATGTTTACCTGTTAAGAAACTGCAATGAGACTTCCTGTAGTGGCTTTTAGTTCCTGAGGAAGGACCTGAAGTCCGAAACACTGATCAATACCTAGGAAAAGTGTTGGACATCTATTCCAGACTTTATTGGTTCCCTCTGAGAGATTTCTATTCTGGACTTTGTTCTTCCCCTTGGGGAAATTCTGGACTTTTGTATTTTCCTATGATGGATTACATGTGTTGAATTACTTATTGT
This sequence comes from Gekko japonicus, assembly GCF_001447785.1. Classification (NCBI taxonomy): domain Eukaryota; kingdom Metazoa; phylum Chordata; class Lepidosauria; order Squamata; family Gekkonidae; genus Gekko; species Gekko japonicus. The sequence continues at coordinate 186,739 of NW_015172072.1, forward strand.
GTTGAAGTCTCTTTTTGTAAGCTCTTGTGCGGGTTTTTACAGTGCACAGTTGTTATTTTTTTGGGTTTTCTTGGTCACTGGTTGACACAATGGCAGACACGGTGCCAGGTGGCTGCAGTCCAAGTATAATTTATTCTTTCAAAAAAAAAATCCATTATGAGGCTATTTTTAAATACAGCTTAGATTAAAACAAAGTCTGACCTAAAGCCTATACATCTCTTATACCTGGGGGCCTAGCACCTGGCTTTAAGAGGCACTACCTGCACTAACTATAAGAACATAAGAGATGCCAATGTTGGATCAGGCCAAGGCCCATCCAGTCCAACACTCTGTATCACACAGTGGCCAGAAATACCAGTGCCATCAGGAGGTCCACCAGTGGGGCCAGGACATTAGAAGCCATTCCACTGTTGACCCCCCCATAAGGAAGGCCGAGCACAGAAGAATAGATGCTTTTGGATTATAGTGCTGGAGAAGACTCTTGAGAGTCCCTTGGATTGCAAGGAGATCAAATCAGTCAATCCTAAAAGAAATCAACCCTGGCTGTTCCCTGGGAGGCCAGATACTGAAGCTCAAATACTTTGGCCACCCAATGAGAAGGGAGCACTCCCTGGAGAAGAAGACCCCGATGCTGGGAAAGACTGAAGGTCAAAGAAGACGGGGACGGCAAACGATGAGATGGTTAGACAGGGTTATCGAGGTGATGAACATGAAATTAAGCAAACTCCAGAGCAGGACGGAAGACAGGAGAGCCTGGCATGATGTGGTCCACGGGGTCGCAGAGTCGGACTCGACTGTGCGACTGAACAACAACAACCTGCACTAAGGTCACTTGGATGACCCCATACTCCCGTTTTATGCCTTCTACCTACCTACATTTGCAAAAGTTACTCGGTTCTCAGCATTGTGTCTACCAAACATAATTACTTCGGATAATGGAAAAGTGCACTTTCCTAACCGGTAATTGTCCAGCCCTGGCTTCTGCAAAGTTAGGTACTCTTGATACCCGCAGCCTCTGCCAATGTCCAAGGAGAAAGCCTTATAATTCTGAAATCAAAAGATACCTTGTTTGCGATGAGCTGCAGGGGTATTAGCTGGCTTCCTCAAAAAAGCAAAGAGGGACCTAATAGCTATGTCGAAAGGCTGCACAGAGTGCAAGTGGGAGTACAGGCATATGCGAAGGCACTACGCAGTCCTACTGAGGCATCGGGTTTATTAGAAGAAATGTCCTTGGCAACGAGAGACGGCATGCCGGCAACAGCTGATGGAGGATGAGTTTCCAGCCTGCAAATGCTCCACTTCAAAAAGCATGTTCAGTGATAAACCTTGGCCTCCCACAATGACTTATTAGTTCACAATCTGACATTTGCATCCCCCCCCCCACACACACACACCGCTAATGTTTCTGAAGTAGGTTGAGCGCCTGTCCTTTCCAGACCAGCATTTCAGCAACTGCTTATCACCTCTCCATCCCCAGGCATAGTTTTCCAAATGATCATTTTTTGTATTTATGGAGAAATTAGTAACCTCTAACTGAACAACAGTAATGGGAAAAACATAATTAAGCAGCAATTGCACTGTAGTTGTTGTTCAGTCGCACAGTCGAGTCCGACTCTTCGCGACCCTGTGGACCCCATCACGCCAGGCCCTCCTGTGTTCCGCCGTCCTCCGGAGTTTGCTTAATTTCATATTAGTTGCCTCGATAACCCTGTCTAACCATCTCATCCTTTGCCGCCCCCTTCTTCTTGGGCCTTCAGTCTTTCCCAGCATCAGGGTCTTCTCTAGGGAGTGCTCCCTTCTCATTTGGGGGCTAAAGTATTTGAGCTTCAGCTTCAAGATCTGGCCTCCCAGGGAACAGTCAGGGTTGACTTTTTTTAGGATTGACTGATTTAATCTCCTCGCAGTCCAGGGGACTCTCAAGAGTCCCAAGCTTTAAGGACATTACACAGTATCAGGCAATTGCACGAACATTATTTTAATGATAGTAACATGCACATAATTATTGCCAAAGACTTATAAATCAAACACGGATAACGTGACGCAACATCGGGGAGAACGAGAACCCTGTCGTGGCTTGTGTTCGCCTCTACTTCCTTGCTGATTTAACAGCTGTTACAGTAATAAGCAAGGTATGCAAACTTCTTCTGACTGATGTGTCGATCGTGCTACACCCGGAGTTAATATCCTATTGTTCTAGGCACAATATGGACATCTTGGTATATATTTCTAGGACAGCCCAGAGCTTATGCAGACAAAGAGACCAGATCAACTGGACTGGGAGGATAACCTTAATAATAAAAATAACAACAAACGTGTGCCATCAAGTTACAACCAACTCATGGCGATCCCAGGACCACAAGGTTTTCAGGGCAGAGGTGGTTTGCCATAGCCTTGGTGGTCTCCTATCCAAGTACTAACTGTGGGGTTTTCAAGGCAAGGGATGAACACAGGCGGTTTGCCATTGCCTGCCTCTGTGCAGCAGCCCTGGGCTTCCTTGGATGTTGCCCATCCAAATACTAACCATGGGTGACCCTATTAGCTTCCAAGCTCTGGTGAGACCGGGCTATTCAGGCTGCTGGGAAAACCATGCTCACATTGATAGACATTGGCCCCGGTCACACGGAGGATTTGCCACGCTAAAGCCACGAATGTCAGGCGGATTTTCGGTGCGCAATCACACCACAACATCTGGGAAGTGTAGCACACCCGTGGCATCCCGCCGAAGATGCGCAGTAAAAAACTACCTCGGAAAGTGCACTAGTATCCGGAAAACGTGGGGCAGGGGCGGGCGTCTGATCGTGGGAGCGCTAGTATCCCGTGGCATCCGGCGCCCGTCCACATCCCATCGCAAACTGGATGTTTTTCATAAGCGCATGCGCACAAACACGTAATTGAAAACAGTGGTGCTCCGCGGAACTGCACATGCACACAAACGCAAAGCGCTTATCGCGCCGCTTCTTTGTCATGCTCCAGCATCGCCATGTGATCGCCAGCTAACAGCCTAAGCACGAAGACTCAGGGGACCGTGTGATCGGGCTTCCGCGCTTAATTTTGCTCCGGGGCAAAGAGCCACACACACACACACGCACCCCGCATTATCTAGCCCATGTGGCCGGGGCCATTATACAGTATCAGGCAAGTGCCTTGAACTGGGCTAAGGAGAGACTACAAGCAGGTGGCAAAAGGCTAACGCCCTAAGGTGCCTGTGAACCACACAAAACCATCAGGCATTGAAACATGAAGTGTGGTTCAAAGGCCGTACTGGGAGTAAAGCAGATGCTGTAATTGGCTTAAGGGAGCTCTAATAACATTGATAAGCCACTTAACCTTTACTTTCTCAGTCTAAGATAACAAGTGATCCTTCCAAGGTGATGGTCAGCTGCCCTGGCCGTCCGGATCCAAGTCACTGTCAAGACAAGAGTCCTAGTTTGATGCCCACGTACAGAAAACTGTGGGTAAGCACATAACAACCCTATAGAAATTGTAATAAGCAACTTCATATAAGGAAAATATTTATAAAGTGTTTTATAGATTTATTATTTATTTATTATTTTATTCAATTTATACCCCGCCCTCCCCGCTACGCGGGCTCAGGGCGGCTTACAAGAGGCATATGCCAATATAAAACATATTTAAAATGACATATTTAGATGGCATATTACGCCTGACATATTTAGATGGCATATTACGCCTGATAAACTGGCAAAGATTTATCCCGATCCTGCAAATGTATGTTGGAAGTGTCAAAATAATGTTGGATCTTTTTACCATATGTGGTGGTTATGTCATAAAGCAAAAAAAAATTGGGTTTGGATTCATGAAATTTTACAAAAGGTGTTAAAAGGTTCTGTATCCTTTGTTCCAGAAATATTTTTGTTGAATATCTTACCTGAAAACTGTAAAAAAATATGACTCTTATCTTATACTACATGTGACTACAACTGCTAGAATACTTTATGCTAAATATTGGAGAAGAACAGAAACACCCTCGAGAGAAGAAATTTTAAGTAAAAGTTTGGAAACAGCAGAGATGGACAAACTAACTTTAACTTTGAAAGGACAACCAGAATCTACATTTGATAATACATGGTCAAGATTTTATGAGTGGTTTGAAGACTATAATAAATAAACCATACAAACAGTTAAAACTTTCTAAGGACATACAAAGTCTAAGTTTGATATATTTGCAAGAGATATACATAATGATACAAGGTGAAATATATAAACGTACGATAAATTAGGCATGAGTTTGTTAAACGAGGAATTGTAAGAATAATTTCCCCTCTTTTATGTTAGTTTTGTCTTTATGTATGTTTTGTCTTTAAAAATAAAAACGTAAACGGAAGGGGGGGAAATAAATTGTTCTCTCTCTGTGTCTCTGTCCCACCCAACAGAAAAAGAGAACACCACCACTTGGGAAATTGGCAGAGAAGACTAGTTATCAGCAGACGGGAATGAACAGTTCTAAATTTTTCACGCAACAACAACAACAAAAAAGAGCTGTAAAATTCATTGGCTTAAGCACTGACAAGATTTGCAAGTTAAACAGTTAGTAGGGAGGGAACCAGGGAATCCTGCCAAAGATCTCAAACAAAAGAAGCGACAACCACTAATTTACGAAAGCACTGCTCCAGGTGTAGGATCCAGAAAGCCTCCTTGGGAAAGCCTTGTGGAAACGAAGGTGATCGGTAAGAACTCATGTTCCCAACCCAGCTTAGGCATTCTGAACACCGCAAGTGCACCAATGAGCATCACATGATGTCGACCAGCAGTTTAAACTTAGGCGACCCCAGCAAGGGGCTTTCCAGGCAAGTGAGAAGCAGAGGTGGTTTGCCATTGCCTTCCTCTGCAGAGCCTTCCTTGGTCTCCTACCCAAGTACCGACCCTCTTTAACTTCCACGTTATGGTGACCCTAGCAGGGGGCATTCAAGGCAAGTGAGAAGCAGAGGTGGTTTGCCATTGCCTTCCTCTGCAGAGCCTTCCTTGGGGGGGGGGGGTCTCCCTTCCAAGTACTGACCCTGCTTAACTTTCAAGATCTGATGAGATCAAGCTATACCATGTCACCTTCCCTTCCCTTTCAGAACTTACTAGCCTGCAAAAATGTTTCACTAGCCCATCTGCCTACACATACCTATATTAGTCATTTGTGGCACACAGCACACACCCAAAGAACCAACTGCCTCCAACATACAGGGCTTCTCGACTTTGTCAAAATTCGCACAGATCACAGAGTGGCAGCCAGTCCCGAGGTTTAAGGACATCCAAGTAGCATGGCCCAACACATGCTTCAGGGAGCCATCCTTCTGGTTGACCTCCTAATTAAGCATTTGTGACATTCTATGGTATTCCCAGTAGTAATGTATGGCTGCAAGAGTTGGACCATAAGGAAGGCCAAGCGCCGAAGAATAGATTCTTTTGAATTATGGAGCTGGAGACGACTCTTGAGAGTCCCCTGGACTGCAAGGAGATCAAATCAGTCAATCCTAAAAGAAATCAACCCTGACTGTTCCCTGGAAGGCCAGAGACTGAAGCTGAAGCTCAAATACTTTGGCCTCCCAATGAGAAGGGAGCCCTCACTGGAGAAGACCCTGATACTGGGAAAGACTGAAGGTCAAAGAAGAAGGGGACAGCAAAGGATGAGATGGTGAGACAGCGTTACTGATGTAACGAACATGAAATTAAGCAAACTCCGGAGGACGACAGAAGACAGGAGGGCCTGGCATGATGTCGTCCATGGGGTCACGAAGAGTCGGATTCGACCCTGCGACTAAACAACAACAATAGTCAACTAGCGTGCAAGAGTGCTCAAAGACAGGCAGACAGTCTTCAGGGAGATCCCAGTGAAATACTAACATGGCTGCTCTTCATTCAAAACAGGGAAGGGGCTGCGGCTGAGTGGCAGAGCCTCCGCTTGGCATGCAGAAGGTCCCAGGTTCAATCCCTGGCATCTCCAGCTGAAAGGACCAGGCAGAAGGTGATGTGAAGGACCTCCGCCTGAGATCCTGAGGAGCTGCTGCCACCAGTCTGAGTAGACAATACGACTCTGATGGACCGAAGGCAGCTTCACGTGGTCATGTAGCATGTCCACCTCACTCTCTTGCCAGCACTGGGGATCGAGAACAGGCAACCATCAAACTTCTGTCAATTTCTCCAGTGCCCAAGGATAGTAAATGTTTCACCTCATCGTACAGAGTCGCAGCCAAGGACATGAATCATAGAATCACAGAGTTGGAAGGGTCCTCCAGGGTCATCTAACCCAACCCCTGCACAATGCAGGAAATTCACAAATACCCCCCCCCCTTACACCCCCAGTGGCCCCTGCTCCATGCCCGGAAGTTGTGCCAGCAAGCCACGCTTAGGGAGCCCTCCTAAGACTTCAGATCAATACCCTGAGGCCAGGCTCCAAAACTCCAAAACTGAAGGCTTGGCCAGTCTCCATGTGGATGGAAAACTGCAGAAAGTGAGGCGATTGAGGCTGACCCTGGCTCCTTGGGGACACTGGACCCGTTTGGACTATTCTAGTAAGTTACCAGCAGTCACCTTCTATTCCCGTCATGTTTATTTCTCCTTGAAGTCTACTATTAAGAATGGTAAGAACATGGAGCTGGACTCAAATGAGCCAGCAAAGCTGGCTGCTTGGCCTCAGGTCGCCCATGTGTCCTCAAATAACCTCCAACTTCACATTTGCTTCGCTCTACAGGCTATAGGGGAGAGACCTGGGGGGAAATATCAGTTTGGAAGACTTGCCTGTAAAAAGGAAAAGCAGTAGAACAACCAAGCAACTTTTCATTCACAGAGCAGGTGGGGAGGGATCACCTTTTTCACTAAAGCAAAATGGGCCCAGCCAGGGGTCATTTCCTGCAGGAGCGCACAGGAGCGGAGCTACGGCGGTAAAGAGCCCAGGGGGCGGGCACATGCAACAGGCCCCACCCCCTGCTCCCAGCAGCCCTCAGTCAGAGCAAGAAGCAGCCAGGTAAGTTGCAGAGCTCCCCCCGGCCCCCCAGTCCAAAACAGTCCAGGGGCACCTTTAAGACAAAGTTTTATTCAGGTACAAGCTCTCCCTCCTCTGCATGGACAGATCTGCACGCGTCGTCCCCCCCCCCAGCTAGCAATCCAAAACACTCCAGTGGACCCTGAGCGGTGGGTGTTGCCTTCTGACACACTTCTGGTGATGTCAGGGGGTGTGGCATATGCAAATGAGTTGTGCTAATGAGCTATGCTAATGAGCTCCTGCACCTCTTTTTCTACGAAATGACCCCTGGGCCCAGCAATTAAATGGGAATCACTTGACACATCCTATACAGGCAAGTCAGACTTTGCTAGCTACCCTTCCTAGAAAGCAAAGGGGAGGGTAGTGAAATAGAACACAAGGCTTGTTATACTTAGGCCTGGCGCCAATTCTGCATCGTGTGATGTTGCCGTTATTTTCCTATTATTTCGCTCATCTACACATTTGCAGGCTTCAATGACGGCATAACTCCGATGCTTTTCCCTACCAAAAAACTGAACTTGCAATAAAGCCATAATTTATAAATGTAACAGATGCCATTTAAGAATTTTGCAATTATTACTGCACAAGACAAAAGTATTTTACTTGGAGCTATGACATATCAAGATAAATGACCCTACTTTCCCGGAATATTAAAGGCTTTCTGAGCCACACTTTTAGACATACTACAGTTCGGCATCCAAGACTTAACTCTGTTGAAGACTTATTCATATTCCTGAAGCTACACATAAGAACATAAGAGATGCCAATGTTGGATCAGGCCAAAGGCCCATCCAGACCAACACTCTGTCACACAGTGGCCAGAAATACCAGTGCCATCAGGAGGTCCACCAGTGGGGCCAGGACACCAGAAGCCCTCCCACTGTTGCCCCCCCCCCCAGCACCAAGAAGACAGAGCATCACTTGCCCCAGAGCCCCTATCTATACCTTATGGCTAATAGCTACTGATGGACCTCTGCTCCATATGCTTATCTAATTCCCTTTTGAAGCCGTCCATGCTTGTAGCTACCACCACTTCCTGTGGCAGTGAATTCCAAGTGTTAATCACTCAATTGTTCGTAGGAAGGGGGCCAGGGCTCAGTGGTAGAACATCTGCTTGGCATGAGGAAGGTCCCAGGTTCAGCCCCCAGCATCTCTGCTTAAGCCAGTTTGGTGTAGTGGTTAAGTGCGCGGACTCTAACCTCGGAGAACCGGGTTTGGTTCCCCACTCCTCCACTTGCACCTGGCTGGATGACCTTGGGCAAGCCATAGTTCTCTCAGAGCTGTTCTCTCAAGGGCAGTTTCTGTCAGAGCTCTCTCAGCCCCACCTACCTCACGGGGTGTCTGTTGTGGGGAGGGGAAGGGAAGGGAAGAGTTTGTAAGCTGCGCTGAGACTCCTTCGGGTAGTGAAGGGCGGGGTATAAATCCAATCTCTTCTTCTTCTTCATAGTTCTGTCAGAGATGTTCTTTCAAGAGCAGTTCTCTCAGAGCTCTCTCAGCCCCACCTACCTCACAGGGTGTCTGTTGTGGGGAGGGGAAGGGAAATGAGTTTGTAAGTCACTCTGAGACTCTGTCAGCTGGAGATCAGCTGTAAAAACGGGAGATCTCCAAGCCCCATCTGGAGGCTGGCAACCCTAAAGTCAAACCCGAGTGTGAATATGCAGATATCTGCAAGTGCTGAATAAAGGGGGGGGGGGGACATGGCTAAACACGCTTCGGCTTGGAAGGCAGCTTAGTCGCTCAGCAACACTGTCATCTGTTCGCTGTTTTTCTTAGCTTCTAAGTGTGTGAGACAATCCCCACCCTCCTACGACCTTGACAGACTAGAGCTATTACTCACTTCCGTGACTTGCTCCTCCATTCTCTAATTCCGCTCCCTGAAAAAGGAGAACCTGCAAGGTACATCTCTCTATATATATATACCTGGGAGCTCCAGGTATCCCTATATATACCTTGAGAGCCAGTTTGGTGTAGTGGTTAGGAGCATAGACTCTAATCTGAGAGGACTGGGTTTGATTCCCCACTCCTCCACATGCAGCTGCTGGAGTGACCTTGGGTCAGTCACAAGTTCTCTTAGAGCTGTTATCTCAGGAGCAGTTCTCTCAGAGGTCTCTCAGCCTCACCTACCTCACAGGGTGTCTGTTGTGGGGAGGGGAAGGGAAAGGAGATTGTAAGCCGCTCTGAGACTCCTTTGGGTTGTGAAGGGCGGGGTATAAATCCAATCTCTTCTTCCATTTTGGTTTTATGATTCCTAGTGCCTTACCAAATGGCCAAGGATATCCCAAGGACAAAACTAACTGCGTGCAGTTCTGGAGGCCTCACTTCCAAAAAGATGTGGGCAAAATCGAGAGGGTGCAGAAGAGCGACGAGGACGATCAGGGGTCTGGAGACTGAGCCCTACGAGGAAAGGCTAAGGGCCTTGGGAATGTTTAGTTTGGAGAAGAGGAGATTGAGGGGGGACAGGATTGCTCTCTTTAAATATTTGAAAGGCTGTCCTTTGGAGGAGGGCAAGGAACTGTTCCAGTTGGCAGCAGAGGATAGGACCCGAAGCAGTGGGTTTAAATTACATGCAGGAAGGTATCGGCTGGAGATTAGGAAACACTTTTTCACGGTCAGAGTGGCTCAAAGGTGGAATCAGCGGCCTAGAGAGGTGGTGAGCTCCCCTTCACTGGCAGCTCTCGAGAAGAGGCTGGACGAATATTTGTCAGGGATGCTTTAGGCTGGTCCTGCATTGGGCAGGGGGTTGGAGTAGATGGTCTCTAAGGGCCCCTTCCAACTCTATGATTCTATGAAAAACTACCGTCTGCAGTAGAGAAACCAGATTCAAGTCCAGAAGCACCTGAGAGACAAGCAGGATTTTGGGGTTATCTGGCGAGGAGAGCTTTGGCTCTCAAAAACCTATACCCTAAAAATCTTGCCAGCCTCTAAGGGTCTACTGGAGTCCAATCATAAAGACCAGCCATTCTTGCTGTGCGCGACACGTGGCCGCTGCGGATCACCGTCTTTGAAAAACCATACCTTCTGAATTAAAACTTCTGAGACCCTTACCTCGCCCGCAAAGTGATGAACGTGTGGTGACGCGCTGAATAAATCTCTTTTACCCACATCACAGAGGCAAGCTGGCTATGCCGCGACGTTCAGGCAACGGGAACACGACCAGTACAAGCTGGTTTAAAGATTATGTCTCCCGAAATGCTAGCGCAAGAACCGGGGTTGCCAGGCAACACGATACCACACTTAGCATCCCACTCGTGTTTCCGGACGCATGTGTTGTGCCGATCTTCCAAAACAGAACCTCGCAGCCAGTCTTCCGGAAGTGATTAGATTCCAGCCAGCCGGGAGGCCCACCCAGAGCAACGTGTCGCCAATTCAACAAGACCTTCTAAACCCAATTCAAAGGCAATCCTATAAGGAAGCCACGACCTAGATCAGGCGTGTCGAACTCATTTGTTATGAGGGCCAGAGCTGACATAAATTAGACCTTGTCGGGCCGGGCCCTGTGTGTCATAAAACGTAATGCCAGGTAGCGGAGAGATAAACTTTATAAAGATAAACTTTATAAAGGACACAAACACAAGGGTTTTTTTTAAACTTATAATAAAAACATGCTTAAAACATCAGCACCCTTGCAATATTTTGTTTATTTAACAGTGTCTGGTAACTGACACCTCCTGCTCTGAATTATTGCATCAAAATGTCTCTGCTGCTGCAATCTTGAGTATGCTGTTCAGGTGAGTATCTGTAAGCTGCAAACCTGCAATGATGCAGCAGCAGCAGAACTGGAAAAAGAAGAAGAGGACAGCCACAGTTCCACTGTGGGCCTGATAGAAGCCCACAGGCCACATGTTTGACACCGCTGACCTAGATGGTGTAGATCAGCACTAGGAGTTGAAAGTCAGTTTGGTGTAGTGGTTTAAGAGCAGCCGACTCTAATCTGGGAGAACTGGGTTTTGATTCTCCACTCTGCCTCTACATGCTGCCAGCTGGGTGACCTTGGGTCAGTCACAAATTCTCTCAGAGCTGTTCTCTCAAGAGTAGTTCTTGAAAGAGCTCTCTCAGCCCCACCTACCTCACAGAGTGTCTTGTGGGGACAGGAAGGGAAAGGAGATTGTAAGCTCCTCCTCCTCCTCCTCCTCCTCCTCCTCCTCCTCCTCCTGAATTCTTTGGTGCCCTCGTAGTCCAGCAAGGAAGAGGTCTCTAACAAGTACTGGTTGTACTGGAGGAGAATTTGTAACTGACCTAAGGTCACACCAGCAGCTGCATGTGGAGAAGTGGGGAATCAAACCCGGTTCTCCCTGATTAGAGTCCATGCTCCTAACCACTACACCAAACTGGCAAGTACCCCTGGCATCTCAGATAAAGCAGATCTACTCTCAATCCGAATGCCGAGCCTGAACAGAGGAGGGATTTTTATTAGCAGAGAACCTCGCTAAGAAATCACAGCTAGGGGGTCAAATTACAAACCATTATTGGGACTGGACTTAGATGTTTTAAAGCCACAAATCACTTCAAACCACTGGGCTGGATGAGATTCAGCTGAGGTGGAGAAACACCCTTCGGCGGCGCCATCTTGAATGTCCTGCCAGCAATGCTCTCGTCCTCACATTCAGAGCTATGCTTCAAAAAAGAAGAAGAGATACCATCTGCCACAAACCTCAGAAGTCTTGCTGAACCTGTTCCCTCGGTCACAGGCTCCTTTCACAAACACGTCCTTATTACCCCTGCCGTTGTCAACATAAGCCGTGCCAGTGAAACCCATCCCAATGGAATCTCTCCCCCTGCCCCCGGCGAGAACTGGCTGAAGCCCAAAGATAAGGTGCACCGCACTCCTCTTAACGCCCTTGCCTTGAGAGGCAAGTTTCACTGATTTCAGTGGTTGGTTCATCAGCAAGCCGATCAGTACGTGTTTTTGCCCTGCCCCGTTCCGAATGTTGTGCTAACTTTCCAACTGCTTTAACACTCCACGGAATAGCAGTTTGGGATACGCACATCATTCTTGCTGTTGTTGTTGTTCAGTCCCACAGTCGAGTCAGACCCCGTGGACCCCAAGCCCTCCTGTCTTCCGTCGTGCTCCGGAGTTTGCTTAATTTCATGTCCGTTGCATCGATAACACTGTACCTTGATTCATAGATCTTACATTCCAGGTTCCTATGCAGTATTGTTCTTTGCAGCATCGGACTTTCCTTTCACCATCAGACACATCCACAGCTGAACGTCCTTTCGGCTTTGGCCCAGCCGCTTCACTCTTTCTGGGGCTACTTGTACTTGCCCTCTGCTCTTCCCCAGTAGCATATTGGACACCTTCTGACCTGAGGGGCTCATCTTCCGGCGTCATATCTTTTAGCCTTTTGTTACTGTCCATGGGGTTTTCTTGGCAAAGATACAGGAGTGGGTTGCCATTTCCTTCTCCATGGGGGGGGTCACGTTTTGTCTGAGTTCTCCGCTGTGGCCTGTCCGTCTTGGGTGGCCCTCCACGGCATAGCCCACAGCCTCATCGAACCACGCAAGTCCCCTTGCCACGTCGAGGCAGCGATCCATGAGAGATCATCATTCTTAGGATAACATTAATTGATTGATATCTTTGGCTAGCTGTAGATCAAGGTGGGTAGGGGTGTTAGTCGGTCTGCAGCAGCAGAACAGAAAGAGATCGGATTTATACCCCGCCCTTCACTCGGAGTCTCAGAGCGGCTTACAATCCCCTTTCCCTTCCCCTCCCCACAACAGACACCCTGTGAGGTAGGTGGGGCTGAGAGAGCTCTTTCGAGAACTGCTCCTGAGAGAACCCCCAAGAGCGCTACGGTGTGGGGCCCAAAACCTTCTAACTATACCGGGCCCCAAGGAGGCTAAGCTGGTCGTCACGAGGGCTAGGGC
>NW_015172072.1:199627-235620 GCF_001447785.1 Gekko japonicus
AGGGGCCGCCGCCGCTCCCCCCCCCCCGCTGTATACCATCAATGTGGAGGGGGTGAGGGTCCTAGGAGACTAGGAGGAACATCGGTGGAACATCTGATTAACATCTTTCATACTATGCCTACTAAGGGAAGTGTGGTGCCCTCTCTGATGCCTTAGTATGGATGCTGTGTAGTTTGAGCACTTTATTAATTGTTTAGGCTTTTAAAATGTATATTATGGTTTTAAAATGTATTATAGTATTTGATGTTTTTATGAGCAAGTTTTTTGCTATGTAAGCCGCCCTGAGCCCTACGGGGGAGGGCGAGATATAAATTTAACAAACAAACAAACAAACAAACAAACAAACAGCACCGAGAGAACTTGTGACTGACCTGAGGTCATCCAGCAGCTGCAAGTGGAGGAGTGGGGAATCAAACCCGGTTCTCCCAGATTAGAGTCCGTGCTCCTAACCACTACACCAAACTGACTTTCTAGCAGGAGAAAAGAGCAAGAGTCTAGTAGTACCTTAAAGACTAACAAAATTTGTAGCAGGGGATGAGTTTTCGTGAGTCACTGCTCACTTCTACAGGTATCTGACTCACGAAAGCTCATCCCCTGCCACATTTTTTGCTAGTCTTTCAGATGCTACTGGACTCTTGCTCTTTTCTTTGGCTGGCCACTTCTCAACATGGACTGATTTTCATGGCAAGACACACACACACATCCCTGCCCAGCAACTTTGTTTTTGGGACATGACCAAAGGGAGTTCAAAATAAACTGAGAAAGGGGGAGAGGAGCTTTATAATGGGATCAGGCCAGGCCCAGGTAACAGAACGGGAGCTAAGATCCCGAGAGTTCTAGAGACTGAATGCTGCACAGCGCCGAATAAATTATTCCTTTTGCTCAATCTAGTGTCATAAAAAATGTATGTCCCTGATGGCAATTATGGCGGTGCACAAAGGTAGGTGCCTTACAGCAAGCGTAACCCGAAACCCAAAGTTGTTATTTAGCAGTCCTGTGCATACCTAGGGAGGTGCAGAAGGCAATGAGGTCTGGCTTTACAGTTACCTTTAATGGGAGCAGAAAGGGAAACTGTGTTATCAGGAGAGACTGAAACTCCCTCAGCTCCACCTGTTGTAAATCCAAGCCCACTTGGGTCTACATTGGCAGGCAAACTTTTCCAAGAGAAACCAAGTGGCCCCACTGCCGGACCTCCTGGTGGCACCTGGTATTCTTGGCCACTGTGTGACAGAGTGTTGAACTAGATAGGCCATTGGCCTGATCCAATATTGGCTTCTCTTATGTTCTTAAGTACTTCAGATTCAGCAAACCTGACAGGCTTAAGAGAGATGAAGCGGACAGATCTTGTATACAGACAGCTTTAAAAGCAGATTAGACAGATTCGTGGAGGGCAGTCAACCTCTGGATCCCAGAGCCAGGAGGCAGCATCGGGGGAAGGCCTTGGCCTCTTTGCCGTTGTTGGCCCTCCAGAGGAACCGGTTAGCCACTGTGTGAGACAGGAGACTGGACTGGATGAACCACTGGCCTCATCCAAGTTTTTATCAGGGGAAGGCCTCCGCCTCTGTGCCCTGTTGTGGGCCCTCCAAAGGAACTGGTTGGCCCCTGTGTGAGACAGGATGCTGGACTAGATGGACCCCTGGTCTGATCCAGCAGGGCTCTTCTGATGTTCTTTTCAGGGGAAGGCCTTGGCCTCTCTACCCTGTCGTTGGCCCTCTAAAGGAACTGGTTGTGGCCACTGCGTGAGACAGGATGCTGGACTAGACGGACCGCTGGTCTGATCCAGCAGGGCTCTTCTTATGGTCTTATCAGGGGAAGACCTCGGCCTCTCTGCCCTGTGGTTGGCCCTCCAGAGGAACTGGCTGGCCCCTGTGTGAGACGGGACGCTGGAGAAGATGGACCACTGGCCTGATCCAGCAGGGCTCTTCTTGCCTTCTTATGTGTGCTCACTTTCTGTTGAAAGCAGCAGCCAAGACCTTCAGTTCCATATCTCTTCTTCAAGCACCAGGAGGACTCCTCTCTGGAAGAGTTCTGTACAATTTAAAAATCTGTACCCTCTTACATTTAAAAAAGGGATGATACAGTACAAACTGATTGCTTTTAGGTTTCAGCTTCTGGCTCCAACGTGTCAGCAGCTACCTATGCCCAGATCTTTCAGCGGGCAGCCGCGTCGATCTGCAGTAGAACGGCCACATGCAAGCCCAATTGTGCCTTACAGACCAGCCAGATCTCCCAGGTGTAAGCTTTCGAGAGTCAACGCTCCCTTCCTCAGACACCAGATATCTGACGAAGGGAGCACTGACTCAGTTAAGGTTATACTCCCCAAAATCTTCTTGGCTGCTAAGATGCTCCTGGGCTCGAATCTAGGTGAGTTCTGCAACAGGATGGGGAAGACTCCGGCACCTGGACCAGGAAACTCACCGTCCAAGGCTGGGTCCTAGTCTAGCGAATTGCCTGGGGCTACGTATACCCAGGCCTCAGAATTCCTTTCAGCCAGAAGAAGAGAGATGTGTAATAGCAGGCCTTGCGATTGGCCGAGCCTTGTAGAAATATAAGAGGCCTGCCCAGTTTGGTGTCGTGGTGAAGTGCACGGACTCTAATCTGGGAGAACCGGGTTTGATTCCCCACTCCTCCACTTGCACCTGCTGATGTGACCTTGGGTCAGTCACCAGCTCTGGCACAGCTGTCCTTGAAAGAGAGCAGTTTGTGTCAAGAGCTCTCTCAGCCCCCCCCCCACCTCACAGAGTGTCTGTGGTGGGGAGGGGAAGGGAAAAGGAGTTTGTAAGCCGCTCTGAGACTCCGAGTGAAGGGCGGGGTATAAATCCAATCTCCTCCTCCTCCTCCTCCTCTTCTTCTTCCCTTCTTGCCTGGGCAGCAATCCTTTTCCCCATCTTCAGCCGGGTACAGCCACCTACGGCTCCAGCCTAAATGGCCTGCAATGGGTTCCAAGATCCCCATGGTCATCTTCCCACGCAAACGTAATTCTGCTACAGTTCTGCTTCTGCACTTTGCAAGGCCCACACAACGGAAGCATGCATTTATAAGTGAGGTGCATACGTTGTTGGCACCGAGACCCAAGAACCTGGTGAGTTGCTGCCAGTCTGAGTAGACAATATTGACCATGATGGACCAATGGTCTGATGTGTGATTGCACAAAAAGATTAGAAACAGGTTCCCATCCCCAAAAACGACTCTGTGATCTGGACGAGAAAGCCATCTGTCTAAAAAAAAAAGATCACATTCAACAGGGCCCCAAACTGTATGCATCATTTCCACAGACTCCGCCCCTAAGCTCCTCAGAGGAAGGGCGAGAAAACAGAAATAAGAGTGGGATTAGTTTTGTATTTGTAATTTGCTTTTATCCCTCATTCAGAAGCCGTTGCAAAAAAAAAAGAACAGTTTTCCATAACATAATTAAAACCCCCAACTTTTCAAGACCTCCCACCTAGCTAAAGAAAGAGCAGTAAAAGCCACGAGAGCTGCAGAAACAGAACAGCAGGCTGAACACATGAAGCTGCCTTACACTGAACCAGACCATCGGTCCTTCAAGGTCAGTATTGTCTACCCAGACTGGCAGCAGCTCTCTGGGGTCTCAGGCAGAGGCCTTTCACATCATCTACTACCTGAGATCCTTTTAACTAGAGTTGCTGGGGATTGAACCTGGGACCTTCTGCGTGCCAAGCTGATGCTCTTGCCACTGAGCCATGGTCCTTCCACAGAACGGCGCTCTCACACACATCTGCCTTCTGGCAAATCAGACCCTCGGTCCTGCAAGATCAGTATTGTCTACCCAGACGGGCAGTGGGTTTCCAGGGTCTCAGGCAGAGGTCTCTCCCATCTGTTCTTACTGCCTGGTCCTTTTAACTGGAACTGCAGGGGACGGAACCTGAGACCTTCTGCATGCCAAGCAGATGCTCTGCCACTGAGCCAGAGGTTAACATAAGAGAAGCCAATGTTGGCATTAGGCCAATGACCCATCCAGTTCAACACTCTGTGTCACACAGTGGCCAAAAAAAACAAGTGCCGTCAGGAGGTCCCCCAGTGGGGCCAGGACCCTGGAAGCCCTCCCACTGTTGCCCCCCCCCCCCAAGGCACCAAGAATACAGAGCATCCCCTGCCCCCGCCTGAGAGTTCCTACCTATAACTTGTGGCCAATAGCCACTGATGGACCTCTGCTCCATATGTTCATCTAATTCCCTCTTGAAGCTGTCCATGCTTGTAGCCGCCGCCACTTCCTGTGGCAGTGAAGTCCATGTGTTAATCACTCTTTGGGTGAAGAAGGACTTCCTTTTATCCGTTCTAACCCGACCACTTAGCAATTTCATGGCGTGGACCACGAGTTCTTGTATTGTGAGAAAGGGAGAAAAGGACTTATTTCTCTACCTGCTCTATCCCATGCATAATCTTATAAACCTCGATCATGTCACCCCTCAGCCGTCATTTCTCCAAGCTAAAGAGCTCCAAGCGCTTTAACCTTTCTTCATAGGGAAAGTGTTCCAATCCTTTTATCATTCTAGTTCACATTCCTCTCTTCCCAGCCAAAGACGTGAACAACAGCCTCACCTTCTGAGAAGCTCGTAAGGCCTAAGAAGAGCACTAGGAGTTTTCCAAAGCTTTCAGGATGGGGCACAATGCTCCACAGACGGCACACACCAGAAGCTAACCCTAGTAATTACAAACACATAGGACACACCACCAAGAAGGCCCTGCTCCTTCCTACAAAGGTTCTCACCATTGCATAAGATGATGAAGCACGCCATTCCTAACTGTCTCAAGAGGACAGGTGATATGGGGAAGGCAACCACCCCAAGATAAGGAGATCTAGGCAGTGAAGTGCTTCTAAATATCTACCTCAGCTGTTTGAACTGAACCTTGAAACAGTCCGGCAGACAGACACGCAATACTCTACTCCTTGTCCTGTCGAGACGTGAACCATTGTGTTCTGTGCCACCTGCCATTTCTGAACCATTTCCAGAATATAATGCCCCACGGATGATGCACAACGCTAGACAACCTAATAGAAGGTTAACGGGTGAAAGTGTCAGTGGGAATCCAGGGCATCTGGACCACGTGGTGGCAGTGACGGTAGAAAATGCTGTCAAGTTGCGGCCGACTCTGTAGGGTTTTCAAGGCAAGAGACGAACAGAGGCGATTTGCCATTGCCTGCCACTGTGGAGCAGCCCTGGACTTCCTTGGTGGTCTCCCACCCAATGCTCCCTCTAAGCTGTGGAGTCTTGTGGAGGAGGAGGAGGAGGAGGAGATTGGATTTATACCCCGCCCTTCACTACCCAAGGGAGTCTCAGAGCAGCTTACAAACTCCTTCCCACAACGGACACCCTGGGAGGGAGGTAGGGCTGAGAGAGCTCTGACAGGAACTGCTCTTTTTCAAGGACAGCTCTTATCAGAACTATGGCTTGCCCAAGGTCATCCAGCAGGTGCAAGTGGAGGAGTGGGGAATCAAACCTGGTTCTCCCAGATTAGAGTCCACGCACTTAACCACTACACCAAACTGGCTCTCAAAGCAAAAATTCTACTTTCTGAGCTACTGGCATTAATGTTGTGGATGAGCGATTTGGCTACTGCATAGCTCTGGAGCCCTCCTTCCTGTCAGACCTTGGCAGCTAAGTAGGGTTGGCTCCAGTTAGTACTTGGATGAGAGACCAGCAAGGAATTCCAGGGTGACGACACGGAGGCAGGCACTGGCAAAGCACCACTGAACCTCTCTTGCCTTGAGAGCCCTACGGGGTCACCGTGAGTCTGCTGCAACCTGGTGACGCCTTCCACCACCACTCCCATCCAAACACACTGAGCAGGACCAACCCTACTTCTCTTCTGAGATCTGACAAGATCAGGCAAGGCTGGGCCGTCCAGGTCAGGACACGTACCCTTCCTTTAGACTGGAAAGTCCACGTCCTTACTGGCCCGCCTTGAGTTCTGAGCTCCAGCTGCCCAACAGACTAGAGTTTACCTTGTCGCGTAAGCTATAGTTTGCGTTTTCAGCAGCACACCCTGGAGGAACACAAGCAACAAAAAAAACCCTTGCTATTACCACCCACTTAACCTGCGGAACATTAAGTCTCACAGGGAATCTCATCCCCCAAGACTCAACAAGCATTCCCCTTCTAAGCCTTAACAGGCGCATTAAAAGCAGTATTTATCATGTGACCACGCCATACCATCCCCCCCGCCGCCACTATTTAGCACAGGGAGCCACATACAGCCTGCCACTCAGCCATAAGTTCTAGAGATGTAAAATTTCCGGAAATTTTGAAGCTCGGGGGGGAGATTTTTGGGAAAAATTGAAAAAAATGCTACATTCACACTTCTTTTTTCTTTTCCAGACTGAAAGTCATTCTGTTACTTTAGGAACATAAAATATGACTATGGACATTTTTACTTGGCATGAAATTATCACAACTAGCATATTAAAAATATAGTGTAGCCAAACAATTATTACAAACAGAATACCCGCCCACATGCAAAAACAAAACTGAAACCTTTTTCTTTTCTTGTGACAATAGCACCTCCTAAAGGAAGAAATGCATCTCGTTCTTGCATTGGAGAGTTCAGTTGGTAACCTAGGACTTGCTTGTCCTCAGAGCACAGAAATTAGATATATCTGATACCATACATATTTTTAGAAATGATTTGGAAAATATCTGAACACCTTGTCTTAAAATATTTTATTCATCTTGTCAAAATAAAATGTTTCATAATCAATTTTTTTTCTTTTCTTTTTTTGATTTTTTTTTTTGAAAGAAACAAAAAAGGCTTCAGGGGGGGAAATGGTTCCCCCCAAAAAGAAAATTTCCATTTTTTTTCTGGGCCTTCACATCTCTAGGCCCATAACCATTAGCCCTATCTGCCCCCCCCCCTTTAACATGTGACCCATCTCTTCCTTTTTCTTCTCACTGACTGCGTACAGTCACAGCAGCTGCTCTAACAGAACTATGCCTTGCCCAAGGTCATCCAGCAGCTGCAAGTGGAGGAGTGGGGAATCAAACGCGGTTCTCCCAGATTAGAGTCCGCGCACTTAACCACTACACCAAACTAGCTCTTTAAGACCAACAGAGTTTCATTCAAGGTATAAGCTTCCATGGGCATGCATACTTCTTCAGATACAATTAAATGGAAGTTACCAGTCCATACATATAGTTAAAGGATGAGCAGTAACTTAGCATACAACATAATGAAGATGTCTAACAGATTCCAGGACCAAGCAGGAATAACAAGCTTGGTTTATACGGTTACCATTTGTTTGGGTTTAATTCCGGGGGAGGGGGCATAGTGAAGGAAATAAATATGTCAAAATTGCTGGATGGGCAAATGTATTCTTAATTGTGGGATGCTGAGAGTAATGAATTGAGACCCTGACATTACGCTCCATCCATCTCCTCTCAAGCATGGATGCGACCTTACACGATCCTCTTCTTTAAAGTGGGGCGATTGGCTATGAAGAGTTATCTCCCCTGTCCCCAGAACCAGAGGAATTCATTCCCATCTACCATTCCAAATTACATTACATTCTACTATACACTGCACTACAATCTACTATTCTAATCTACTATTCTAAATAAGAGATAAATAAAATAAAGAGGATGTGTGTCCCTTTTGGGGGATTGGTGAGAATACAGATGTAAGGACTGACTGAAGTTAGCATATGTAGGGAGACAAGAAACCAATATCCCTGTTAAGTCCTGGGGGCTCTATTATCCTGAATGTTGTAATAACTTGCAACTCAGCAATTTCCCTTCCTAGACTGTTCTTGAAGTTCCTCTGCAATAAAATAGCTACTTTGAGGGCACCCATTGAGCATCCTGGAAGGTTGAAGTGTTCTCCTACAGGTTTCTTAGTCTTGTGTCACAGTCTGCAGTGATCTGAGATCCCAGGAACATGAAGTCTGTCACTACTTCCACGACTTCCCCTTCTATTTGCCAAGAAGTGATGGGGCCGGATGCCATGATCTTAAGTTTTTTTGATGTTGCGCTCTCCTCTTTTACCCTGAGCAAGAGGCTCTTTAGGTCCTCTTTTCATACACAGTGTTAAAAGATGAGCAAGTGAATGTGCCTGAAACGAACAATTTGGCCTAAATATCAACGGACAACCAATGAGTCCTCTTGCACAGGTGGGATGGCTATTAAGAGTCTCAGTCCACTCTTAAATGAAACTAGAGAGCAGAGATTTCATGTGTGTACTTCCTGTTCGAAGTGTTGCCCTGGGCCACAGGAAGTACCGCTTGTGGGAAGAAGGAGAAGGAAATATTAGCCTGGGGGTCAGCACAGATAGCTACATCCAAACCATAAGGAGGGATGGCATTGTAAACCTTGCGGGGAGGGCGGGGTATAAATATAATGAAATAAATAAATAAATAAATTTGTGTTGTGGGTCAGCCTGGGCTCAGTGAGGACTCCTCAAGAGAAGAGGACTCCTCAGGAGAAGAGGACTCCTCAGGAGAAGAGCCGCACGTACTCAGCTCTGAGTCAACAGAAGCCAGCAAGCAGGAAAAAGTGCTACAGGCCGGTCAGTATTCACAGCCAACAGCTGGTGCAGAGCCACCGACAGTTTCCAGCCCAGAGTCAACAGGCAACACTAAGTTGATCATTCCCAGCATTCCAGTATTGCCCACAACCTTTGAGCGCCGCAGGCAGGGGCTAAGAGCAGAACTACAGGAGAGACGTCAGAGTGCTCGCCTCCTGGCCCGACACCAGCTGCAAAATTGACCCTTAGGCACATGCCTACAGAAACCAGCAGGGGGAGGCTATTAGGTGTGGAAGCAACAAGCCATTTTACCACTGACTCTGTGATCACAGCCTTGGATCCTGCCTTGCTTGGACCAGCTTCTGACTATGGCTTTTGGCTCTTCTTGACTCCTGCTTGTGAGTAACCCCTGGACTGCTTGACTTCACCCCTTGGTTATGGGCCCTCTTGGCTGTGAACTCTTGGACTGGACACTTGACTCGGTCTCCCTTGCGTGGACTTTGCCTTCCAGGAACCCACCCTGGGCTCTGCCTGACCTGCAACCGTTATATTGCACTGAGCAACAAAGTCAGAGATTAGCACCTGCTAAGGAAAAGCCCTGGAGTCCAGTTCTGGAGAGGTCTGCATACCAGATGGATTACCACCCGTCATCCACCCTGCTTCTGTTAGAACAAGAGCTGTACGCATTTGAATGCTTAACCCCGCAGGGCAGAGCTTTAGAGCTTTGCATACTTTGCATCCAGAATGTGGTGGCACGAGTCCTGAGGGAACGGTCACGGACGGCACATCTCCAGCCTGTGCTGTGCCAGCTACACTGGCTTCCAGTGGAATAACGAATCAGATTCAAGGTTTTGGTATTGACCTTTAAGGCCTTGAGCGGTCCGGGACCAATGTATCTGTGGAACCGTCTCCTCTGGTACGCCCCTGGGAGAGCTTTGCGCTCTGCAGATAACAACCTGGTGATCCCTGGCTCCAAAGATGTCCGGCTGTCCTCGGCCACCTGGCCCCGACCTGGTAGAACTCTCTGCCTGATACCACCTGAGGGATCTTATGCAATTCCGCAAGGCCTGCAAGGCGGAGATGTTCCGCCAGGCTTTTGGTTGAGGACAGCAACAGTGTTCTATCGTGGCTGGTACCCTTTTCCTCTCCCCCTCCCCTTAATGTTGATCTTGTGTTCCCTCTTCCCCTGCCCAGAAAGTGGCTGGGCAGTCCACAACAGGGATGAAATTTTAAAGGGTGCCATCCGGGACTTCTTTTGATCTGGTTTTTAAGATTCGTTATTTCAAATTCTTAATACCTTGTATATTTTATGGCTTTGTGCCTCTGTTGTTCTGGCACAGCTGCCCTTGAAAAAGAGCAGTCTCTGTCAGAGCTCTCTCAGCCCCGCCTACCTCACAGGGTGCCTGTTGCGGGGAGGGGAAGGGAAAGGAGTTTGTAAGCCGCTCTGAGACTCCTTTGGGTAGTGAAGGGCAGGGGTAGAAATCCAATCTCTTCTTCTTCTATGGAGAGCCAGTTTGGTGTAGTGGTGAAGTGCGCGGACTCTAATCTGGGAGAACTGGGTTTGATTCCCCACTCCTCCACTCACCGCTGCTGGATGACCTTGGGCAAGCCGTAGTTCTGATAAGAGCTGTCCTTGAAAAAGAGCAGTTTCTGTCAAGAGCTCTCTCAGTCCCGCCTACCTCACGGGGTGCCTGTTGCGGGGAGGAGAAGGGAAAGGAGTTTGTCAGCCGCTCTGAGACACCTTTGGGTAGTGAAGGGCGGGGGTAGAAATCCAATCTCCTCTTCTTCTTCTTCTTGGTGCTGGGGGGGGCAACCATGGGAGGGCTTCTAATGTCCTGGTCACGACTGCTTGACCTCCTGGTGGCACCTGGTATTTTTGGCCACTGTGTGACACAGAGTGTGGGACTGAATGGGCCACTGGCCTGATCCAACATTGGCTTCTCTTACGTTCTTATACAGGGGGATTAGAATATCGGCCCTTTTATTCTCAATCTCCTTCCTAATAATCCTACCACAGAGTTGGCCTTTTTCACCACTGCAGCATATTGGGTTGACACTTTCATTAAGCTCTCCACTACGACCCCAAGATCTTTTCCCCTCTCGGTCTCAGCAAGTTCAGACCCCATTAGCCTAGACTTGAAGTAAATTGGGATTTCCTGCCCCAGCGTGCATCACCTCACACTTACCAACACTGAGCTTAATTGAGAGCCAGTTTGGTGTAGTGGTTAAGTGCGCAGACTCTAATCTGGGAGAACCGGGTTTGATTCCCCACTCCTCAATTTGCACCTGGCTGGATGACCTTGGGCAAGCCGTAGTTCTGGCACAGCTATTCTTGAAAAAAAGAGCTGTTTCTTTCAGAGCTCTCTCAGCCCCACCGACCTCACAGGGTGTCTGTTGTGGGGAGGGGAAGGGAAAGGAAAGGAGTTTGTAAGCCGCTCTGAGACTCCCTTGGGTAGTGAAGGGCAGGGTATGAATCCAATCTCTTCTCTTCTTCTTCTTCTTCTTCGTACATCACCCAGAATAAGCTAGGATAGGGTGCTTAATAAATCAAATCAATAATAATAATGATACAGCCAGATCAATTTAAAATTAGACTGGCTGAAACAATATTCTGACCAAGTGAGACATCAGATCTGGTCATTTGGGAATTTCCCAGTCTCCCATATGACCTGTTCCTACTAGACCATGCAGTAGCTTGTTCTAGCCCGGATGGTAGTTTGCCATTTGTCTTCCTGCAAAAACACACACAGACGCTTGAAACCTCTACGTGCATCCAAGACAGATGCAACTAAAGAGACATATAAATAAATATATAAATATATACATCCTAAAATAAATAAATAAATAAACTCTTACAATGATCCTTGGGGCTCCTGTGATTAGACATTTATGCATTCAAAAAAAATTATTAGCCTTCTTTCTTCCTTTTGGAGCTAAGGGCAGCTTACAACATAGATAAAACACACAGAATAAAATACATTAAAACGTAATGGTCCTGGTCCTGCGTTGGGCAGGGGGTTGGACTAGATCAGGGGTGGCCAAACTTGCTCAAGCGTAAGAGCCACACAGAATAAATATCAGATGTCTGAGAGCCGCAGAACACGAACAAATAGTACACGGGTGTTTTTATTTTAAAATATGCAAATCTGCTTTTTTATTAACATTAAATGAGACGGCCAAAAATAAAAACAAAAGGGGTAAAAACAGATATCGATAATGATATTTATTTGTCCAATGATATTTGTTTGCTAATGATATTTATTTGTCCAAGAGAGAGAGAGAAAAGAGAGGTGGAAAGAAAGAACGAAAGAGTTAGAAAGAAAGAGAAAGAGAGAGAAACAAAGAAAGCAAATAGACGGGAAGGAGGGAGGGAGGAAGAGTATGCCTCCCCTTCACCTCCCTAGCTGCCCTGCTGGGAGCCACACAATATGTGTGAAAGAGCCACGTGCGGTTCCCGAGCTGCAGTCTGGCCACCCGTGGGCTAGATGGTCTGTATGGCCCCTTCCAACTCTATGATTCTATGTAAACACCAAAATTTACAATCACAAACCCAGGACTGCTACAAAACTTAACCAAATGCCATCCTAAACAAAACAATCTTCTGCTGCCTCCTACAGACTGAAAGTGAGCGGGCCGGGCGCACCTCCCTCGGGAGGCTGTTCCATAATCATGGTGCTGCCACTAAGAAGGCCCTTTGATTGGTGGGACAGCCAGAAGCCCCCCCACACACACACACACACAAACGTGTTCTTAATTCCTGGGCAGGGACATGGTGTTTTCATACAGTATTCTTGGACATGAAGCACATCTGAGCACCATCTTAGTGGACTGACCACATGAAATGTTTACTGTGGATCGTATCTCTCATTCATCGCTTACCAGCACATTGATGTTCATTCTCCCAAGGCTTTCTGAAAAACAGATACTGGATGTTTGAGACAAATCAAATCTCCAATAGTCAATCGGAAGTCTTGCTAGGCAAAAACCCTACTTAGCCCTGTCCACTTTCCAAAAACACTTAAGAACATAAGAGAAGTCAATGCTGGATCAGGCCCATCTAGTCCAACCCTCTGTCACACAGTGGCCAAAAATACCAGGGGCCATCAGGAGGTCCACCAGTGGGGCCAGGACACTAGAAGCCCTCCCACTGTTGCCTCCCCCCAAGCACCAAGAATACAGAACATCCCTTGCCCCAGACCGAGAGTTCCGATCTATCCCTTGTGGTTAAGAGCCACTAAGGGACCTCTGCTCCATATGCTTATCCAGTTCCCTCTTGAAGCCGCCCATGCTTGTAGCCGCCGCCACCTCCTGTGGCAGTGAATTCCATGTGTTAATCACTCTTTGGGTGGGCACCAAAAGAAGGTATCAGATTTTAGATGTGCAATCCTCCTCGAGTCTCAGTGAGAAAGCCAAATTATAAACCAAGTAATTTTTTTTTTTTAGTAGGCCAGCTTCTATTGTTCAGCTTCTGTCCCCAGTCTTTAACAGCACTTTGCATTTAGCGCTTATTTCCCTGCTGACAGCCTGGGACCTTTTCCCAGCCACATTTAACACTCCCTCAAACTCCTATAAACTAAAAAAGGGGGGCATGACCACTGGCTCACACACACTCTCGGGCAGAACTGAAAATCGGCTGCTAAAGAGCAGGAAACTGACTCCTAGGAGGAGAGGAAACCGAGCTCACGAGGACAGACGAATGTGGAAATCTCCAGAGGAGGAAGTCGCTGCCAGACGCTCTGCGGCTTCACAACTGAATGGCTTTATTGGCTCCCTTCCTTGATTCCCGGATCATTTAAATCTCATCAAAATACCAAGCGGCTTACTAGGGCGACTCTTGGAAATTCACAGCAGGGACTCCAAGGCAGTCAGAACAGACAACACCAGACTCTTACAAATGTCTCACTTCACACCTTTTCAGCAAGGCACCTACAACACAGGGCAAGCAGTCCGTCACCCGGCCAGGAAAATAGTTTTGCCTGCTTGGTTAAGTACTCAACTACTTTTCAGTGGGATAGCCGGATGTCTCAGGTGACTCTTGCAAGGTAAAACTAATCATACCCCCCCCCCCCCCCCTGTGCACGTCGTGCCTCCTTACTTCCTCCAATTAAGGTCTCATGGAAACCTGGATCAAGTCCAAAAAGCCAAAGATGTGGTATTTACGATACATCTCCAACTCGAGATCTGACTTATTCATAGTCAGCTGCCTGGTGTGGAGCATGCTCACCACTTCTGCAAGCCAGAAACAAACAGCTGTTGGAATGTTAGGGTCTGGACTCTGTGCTGGAAGGTCAAGAGCGTGATTTTAAAACTTCTCAGCACCCTCTCAGTTTTGCTCAGCTCCAAGCAGAAAATGCTTACGAATCCCCCCCCCACATTTCTAGAGTTACTAGCCTGAGACACGGAACAGAATAGCCATGCCTGAATTTGGACCCATGATGATGAGGGGGAGAGCCATTTCTGCCTTTGCTTACGCAAGTATGAAGCAGCCCTCTAGTTCCAAATCAATACAGTCTTTATATGGCCGCATTTAGCAAGAGGCAGGATGCAGTTTCTGCACTTAGGAACTTGACTATTACTAACAGAGCCACAAGTAGGACACTAAACGGATAGGATAAGGCCTCCTCTGGACTAAAGAATAGGTGCAGATGGCAAAAACTCTCCCCATAGCTTTGGTTGAAACAAAATTCTTCTGCATAAGAACATAAGAGATGCCAATGTTGGATCAGGCCAAAGGCCCATCCAGTCCAACACTCAGTATCACACAGTGGCCAGAAATACCAGTGCCATCAGGAGGTCCACCAGTGGGGCCAAGACATTAGAAGCCCTCCCACTGTTGACCCCCCCCCCCAAGCACCAAGATGACAGAGCATCACTTGCCCCAGAGTCCCTATCTATACCTTGTGGCTAATAGCCACTGATGGACCTCTGCTCCATATGCTTATCTAATTCCCTTTTGAAGCCGTCCATGCTTGTAGCCGCCACCACTTCCTGTGGCAGTGAATTCCAAGTGTTAATCACTCTTTGGGTGAAGAAGGACGTCCTGTTCTAACCCGACCGCTCAGCAATTTCATGGAGTGCCCACGGGTTCTTGTATTGTGAGAAAGGGAGAAAAGTACCTCTTTCTTTACCTGCTCTTTCCCATGCATAATCTTATAAACCTCGATCATGTCACCCCTCAGTCGTCTTTTCTCCAAGCTAAAGAGCCCTAAGCGCTTTAACCTTTCCTCATAGGGAAAGTGTTCCAACCCTTTTATCATTCGAGTTGCCCTTTTCTGCACTTTTTCCAAAGCTATAATATCTTTTTTAAGGTGTGGTGCCCAGAACTGCACACAGTATTCCAAATGAGGTCTCACCATTGATTTATATAGGGGCATTATTATATTGGCTGATCTGTTTTCAATACCCTTCCTAATAATCCCCAGCATAGCATTGGCCTTTTTTATTGTAGTCACACACTGTCTTGACATTTTCAGTGAGTTATCTACTACAACTCCAAGATCTCTCTCTTGCTCAGTCTCTGCCAGTTCAGACCCCATCAATGTGTATTTATATTTAGGATTTTTGGCTCCAATGTGCATCACCTTGCACTTGGCCACATTGAACCCCATTTGCCATGTTGACGCCCACTCGCCCATCTTTGACAGATCCCTTTGGAGTGCCTCACAATCCTCACTGGTTTTCACCACCCGGAACAACTTCGTATCATCCACGAATTTAGCCACTTCACTAAGGCACAGATAACGGTATCATGAATCAGATATGCTCCCTCATTCAAGTTAGGTAAAGGTTTCCCTTGCTCGAAAGCCAGTCGAATCCGACTCTAGGGCTCATCTCTGTTTCCGAGCCGAAGAGCCAGTGCTGTCCGGAGACGTTTCCGTGGTCATGTGGCCGGCGTGACTAGACGCCGAGGCACACGGAACGCTGTTACCTTCCCACCGAAGGGGTACCTATTTATCTACTTGCAATTTCTTGCTTTTGAACTGCTCGGCCGGCAGGAGCTGGGGCAAGAGACGGGGAGCTCACTCCGTCACGCGTCACTCGGGTCTCGAACTGCCGACCTTCCGGTCTGCAGTTCAACGTCTTAACCGCTTGAGCCACCGCAGCCCCTTCATTCAAGCTAACAGTGGTTCAAGTGCAGAACTAAAACAGGTTTGCCGACTCCTGGGGGAATTCCGTATACCTGCCACTCTGTGGCGTTTCCCCAGCTCCCGTGACGTATCTGAGTGTGTGCATGTACAGTGCCGTCAAGTTGCCGCTGACTCATGGCGATCCCATAGGGCGTTCGAGGCAAGAGATGTTCAGAGGTGGTTTGGCATTGCCTGACTCTGTGTAGCAACCCTGGACTTCCTTGGGGGTCCCCCATCCAAATAACAGCCAGGGCCAACCCTACTTGCCTTCCGAGTAGGGCCTGCAAGACGGAGCTCTTCCGCCAGGCTTTCAATTAGGAGCCGCCACTACCACCACCACTGACCATCCTGTGGTAACAACAGGAAAATGGGATGGCCCAATATAAGACCATTGCAGTACCATGATGGATCGGTGCCGCCAAAATGGGCTCTGGGTTAACATCTACAAGCCTTCATCTTGACTTGACTGAAATAAGAATATCATGGAGCACTTTATTAATGTAAATTGGTTGTTTTATTCTGATTTTTAATGTTTTATATTTGGCACTTGGTGCCCTTGTTGTGAGCCGCTCCCTCTAAACTGTGGAGTCATGTGAGCAAAAATTCTATTATGTGTTGTCGTTGTTCAGTCACACAGGCGAGTCAGACTCTCCGCAACCCTGACCCCATGGAGCTACTGGCATTAAAGCTGCAAGCGAGCAGCTAGCTCACAGATATTTAGCCTCTAGCTCACACATTTTCTGTCTTAGCTCAGGAAAGACGGCTCCAGACCGCACTAATTCATGCAGCGGCCAAATCGTTCGCTCACAACTTTAATGCCAGCAGCTCACAAAGTAGAATTTTTGCTCACAAGACTCCGCAGCTTAGAGGGAACATTGCTTGTGAGCAGAAATTCTACTTTGTGAGCTATTGGCATTAGAGTTGCAAGCGAGCCATTTGGCCGCTGCATACATTAGTTTGCTCTGGAGCCATCCCTTCCTGAGCGGAGACAAAAAGGTGTGAACTGGAGGCTAAAAAACTGAGCTAGCTCACACTAACTCAGCTTAGAGGGAACCCTGGTCCTGGGTATTGCCTGCGAATAACACTTCCTCCATGTGTACTTAATACTACCCCTTCTTCTCTCCGGCATGCAGTGGGAATGGAACCTCTCCCTTCATACTGATGAATAGCCCAGATTTTATACTGTACCTTTTCTGAAAGAGAAGCAAAACCTTTCGTTGGATGCTGAGTTCTCATGTCAAAAACATGGAACTTCCCTTCCAGGGACGTCGCCACCAGCTTGTTCATGTTTATATCTTTCCGGTCAAATTCCACACTGCAGACCTAGAAACACAAAATCAAGTATTAGATTTATACCCGCAGAGGAATCCTCTCTGCTCTAGTCTACAACTGTAACCCGGAACGATCTGTGCTGCTTGCGGTTGTGCTTTCGTTTTAAGGTGGAAACTTCTCTTTTGTGTGGTGTACAATAAAGTGTTCTTGCTGCTGGTACCAGACACGCCACACCATACGGTCTGGACGAACTGTTCTGCCAAACAAGGCCGGCCACAACGGAGGTCAAAGGGGGAGATGCGACAGAAACCCTAAAACCTGACGTGAGGGCTCAAGAGTGCCACCTAGAGTGCCTGGGACCTTAGACACCTGGGGCCTCCATCAGAAAAACCCCTTCATTTCCATTCCACACTGGACCGTCCTGACAAATTGGCGGGCCCTGCTGTGGCCACCAAACCAAGGGCCTCTGAAACGAGGGCTCTGTTATGACTACGAACATGTCCTTCAACCCCATTTCAAAAACCAAAGAGTACAAGGGTATAAGAACATCAATCAGCTTAGAGGGAACACTGCTAGCCATAAAGCAGGGGCCACACGTATTTCAGACTCCATCTGTGTGTAGATGGCAGCGGACACGTGAAAGTGCATGCTGTTACCATGGAGTCCAGCTAGGAGGGACGGAGATAAGGCACTGGGGTGGGGGAAGGGGACAGAAACACAGACCAAAAAAGGTGATGGGGGGGGGGGTAACAGATGGGGGCACGGAGTAGCCCTGAGGGCGGGGGAGGGGTACATTTCTTACTTAAAGAAACAGCAGAAAGTACGCTGTGGGGTGAAGAGAAAAACAAAGAGGCCGGAAACATGGATGGGGAAACAGAGGGGGGAAAAAAAACAGAGATAAGAATGCAAAAACCCATGGCAATTTTCCGTATCATAATTAAAACCCCTTTCAAGGCCTCCCACAGAGAAAGAAGCAACAGAAGAGAACATTATGTGAAGGGGGGGGAGAGTACCCGGAAAAGGAGGTCGGGGACAGCTGGTGGTGACGCAACGAAAGAAGCGTGTACTCTACGCAGTGCAGAAAGGCACTGGATGGAAGCTAGAGTGTGGGTTAAGAACCACCCATTTGGATGAGAACATAAGAGAAGCCAATGTTGGATCAGGCCAATGGCCCATCCAGTCCAACACTCTGTGTCACACAGTGGCCAAAAATACCAGGTACCATCAGGAGGTCCAGCAGTGGGGCCAGAACACTAGAAGCCCCTCCCACTGTCCCCCCCCAAAGAACACAGAGCATTCCTTGCCCCAGGACTGAGAGTTCCTATCTATACCTTGTGGCTAATAGCCCCTGATGGACCTCTGCTCCAGATGTTGATCCAATTCATAAGAACATAAGAGAAGCAATGTTGGATCAGGCCAATGGCCCCTCCCGTCCAACACTCTGTCACACAGTGGCCAAAAACACCAGGAACCATCAGAACGTCCACCAGTGGAGCCAGGACACTAGAAGACTTCCCACTGCCCCCCAAGCACCAGACATAAGAACATAAGAGAAGCCAATGTTGGATCAGGCCAATAGCCCATCCAGTCCAACACTCTGTGTCACACAGTGGCCAGAAACACCAGGTGCCATCAGGAGGTCCAGCAGTGGGGCCAAGACACTAGAAGCCCTCCCACTGTTGCCCCCACCCCCCCAGGCACCAAGAATACAGAGCATCCCTTGCCCCAGACATAAGAACAGAAGAGAAGTCAATGGTGGATCAGGCCAATGGCCCATCCAGTCGAACACTGGGTCACACAGTGGCCAAAAATAGCAGGTGCCATCAGGAGGTCCAGCAGTGGGGCCAGGACACTAGAAGCCTCTCCCACTGTTGCCCCCCCCAAAAAAAATTTTCTGCCATGAACACAGGAGTGTCACCCCTTGGATTATTTAAAAGGCAACTGCAGTCCTCGGATAGATCAAGGTGGACAACCGTGTTGGTCTGAAGCCATGGAACACATCCAGTGGCACCTTTAAGACCAACCAATTTGCCATGAACACAGGAGTGTCACCCCTTGGATTATTTAAAAGGCAACTGCAGTCCTCGGATAGATCAAGGTGGACAACCGTGTTGGTCTGAAGCCATGGAACACATCCAGTGGCACCTTTAAGACCAACCAATTTATATAAACTGCAGGTTTATGCTGACGATATGGCAATAGTGTTGTTGGATCCAACAGACTCCATATTACCCCTAATTAACACAATAGAAACCTTTGGATTATTAGCAGGCTTCAGAATTAACAAGGGGAAAACCAAAGTTTTTTAACAAGGAATTGTTGGGAAAATGTTAACCGAAAGATAGAGGAAATTTCAAATTTCAAGGTGGTAAAAAAAACAATCTACTTGGGGATACACATAACAAACAGAACTAGTAGCCTAATTAAGGACAACTATGAAAAGCTACTGGACAATATCAGGAAAGATCTGGAGAGGTGGGCAGCTCTGCAACTCTCAATGCTGGGAAGGGCAGCCACAATTAAAATGTCTATACTGCCAAAGGTTCTCTTCCTATTTCAAACCATTCCAATTATTAGAAATGATAACTACTTTAGAAGGTTGGACAGGTTGGTCAGAGGGTTTATTTGGCAGAAGAAAAAACCAAGGGTTAGACTAAAGAATCTACAGGAAAAATATCAGAATGGTGGGTTAGCAATACCAAATTGGAAAATTTACTATCAAGCAGCTGTTCTAACCTGGTTGAGAGAGTGGATTACTTTGAAAAATATGAGAACGTTAGCATTAGAAGGTTTTGATCTGAAAATAGGTTGGCATGCGATTTTATGGGACAAAAAAGCTGAAATATACTCATATGTTAAGCAGCACTGGATAAGGGCCAGCCTACTTAAAATATGGAAGCAGATAAAATTAACATTTTATGACAAGTTGCCCAGATGGATAGCCCCACTAGAGGCCATTGTATTGCCGAATTTAATGTCAAAGGTTCGAGCTACAACATATGAGGTCCTACTTAATAATGATAATGAATTAAGATCACATGAAGATCTGGTTGCCCAACACATACACCTGACATGGTGGGAAAGAAACCAACTAAACTCTAAAATTGCCAGAGATAGGCGAATAGGTTTTATCAGCGGAAGATCGGAACTTGATAAAATTTTGTTAGGAGATGATACTAAGATTATTGGTAAATTATATTCTTTTCTTCTGAAGCAAGAAATGCAAGAAGAAGTTTTGGTAGAAACGGGAAAGAGATGGGCGGGAAATCTAGGGCATGTGCTCGATAAAACGGAGTGGGGAAAAATCTGGAAAAATACCAGATGGTTAAAAGCTGCGGCATTAAAAGAAAATGTTTTTAAAATGGTACATAGATGGCACATGTCTCCTGAAAAGTTGGCCAAAATATATGCTGGATTAGATGCAAAATGCTGGAAATGTAAGACACATATAGGTACCTATTATCATGTATGGTGGTTATGTAACAATGTGAAGGCATATTGGAAGGAGGTCCAGAAGGTGATATGGCAGATTACCAAAAAACAAATTCCATTAATTCCTGAAATATTCTTGTTGAACATTTTCCCTGATAATTGGAGGAAAAATGAAAAATTTCTAATTTTGCACATACTAACAGCAGCTAGAATGGTGCTCGCAAGAGAATGGAAGAATGAGTAGGTACCAACTAAAGGACAACTGATTAACAAATTGATTGACATAGCTGAACTGGATAATCTAACACAAAAAGTTAGTGGAAATATGACATTAAGATTTCAGAAGGTTTGGACACCAGTATACAATTGGATTGATAAACAATAATGAATGGGAGATGTTCTGCCTTTGGTTTGTGTGGGTTGGTGAGAGGGGGTGGGGCGTGGGGTAGGTTGTAAGTATAAGTGTGTGTTGTAATTATAAGTGTGTTAAAATCAATAAAAATTCATTTAAAAAAAAAAAAGACCAACCAATTTATATTCAAGGTGTGAGCTTTCGTGTGCGGGCACACTTCATGAGACAATCGAATGGAATGGGGAGGAGCCATAGTTCAGTAGTAGAGCCTCTAGCTTGACATGCCGAAGGGCCCAGGCTCAATCTCTGTCATCTCCAGCTAAAAAGGATCAGGCAGGAGGTGATGGGAAAGACCTCTACCTGAGATCCAAGAGAGCTGCTGCCAGTCTGAGTTGACAATACTGACCTTGATGGCCCAAAGTTCTGATGCAGGACCTGGTAGAAGGATTGGATAGAACAGGTCCAGATACAGAAACCACCTCCAAAATGTAGGGTTCAACCAAGCAATGCCTGCCTAGAGACCAGATGCTATGGACCCTGCCCTTTGCCCTCTTAGCAGTTTAAGCGGGAGGCAAAACTGTACTTCACCATAAGCACTATTTCCCTACTGCTGGACACAAGAGACCAATATTCAGTCACCTGGACGGCCCAAAAGCTTTCCTCACTGGAGGACATAAAGAAATCATATGTTAGGTACATTCTAGTTTGGGATTTCCTGCACTGATCCGTTGATCCCTTCTATTCTACAACTCGACGAAGAGAAGAAGAAGACGAAAAAGACGATAACGAAGAGGAGGAGGAGGAGGAGATTGGATTTATACCCCGCCCTTCACTACTCAAAGGAGTCTCAGAGAGGCTTACAAACTCCTTTCCCTTCCCCTCCCCACCACAGACACCCTGAGAGGTAACTGGGGCTGAGAGAGCTCTCTCGAGAACTGCCCTTTCAAGGACAGCTCTTTTCAGAACTATGGCTTGCCCAAGGTCATCCAGCAGCTGCAAGTGGAGGAGTGGGGAGACAGTGTGTGACTGCAATAAAGAAGGCCAATGCTATGCCGGGGATTATTAGGAAGGGTATTGAAAACAGATCAGCCAATATCATAATGCCCCTATATAAATCAATGGTGCGACCTCATTTGGAATACTGTGTGCAATTCTGGTCACCACACCTTAAAAAGGATATTATAGCTTTGGAAAAAGTGCAGAAAAGGGCAACTCGAATGATAAAAGGGTTGGAACACTTTCCCTATGAGGAAAGGTTAAAGCGCTTAGGGCTCTTTAGCTTGGAGAAAAGACGACTGAGGGGTGACATGATCGAGGTTTATAAGATTATGCATGGGAAAGAGCAGGTAAAGAAAGAGGTACTTTTCTCCCTTTCTCACAATACAAGAACCCGTGGGCACTCCATGAAATTGCTGAGCGGTCGGGTTAGAACGGATAAAAGGAAGTACTTATTCACCCAAAGAGTGATTAACACATGGAATTCACTGCCACAGGAAGTGGTGGGTGCTACAAGCATGGACGGCTTCAAAAGGGAATTAGATAAGCATATGGAGCAGAGGTCCATCAGTGGCTATTAGCCACAAGGTATAGATAGGGGCTCTGGGGCAAGTGATGCTCTGTCTTCTTGGTGCTTGGGGGTGGGGGTCAACAGTAGGAGGGCTTCTAATGTCCTGGCCCCACTGGTGGACCTCCTGATGGCACCTGGTATTTCTGGCCACTGTGTGATACAGAGTGTTGGACTGGATGGACCTTTGGCCTGATCCAACATTGGCATCTCTTATGTTCTTATGTTCTTAAACCCGGTTCTCCCAGATTAGGGTCTGCACACTTAACCACTACACCAAACTGGTGGTTGCCCAACTTTGGGCGGATGTCACCATTCAAGATCTACCCAGCTGAAACTGGCATCGCCGTTACCAAAGCAAGATGAGCCAATTAGCAGCCCCCCCCCCCCCCCATTCCACCTGAATTCTACTTCATGGCTAAGTAAGATGGCAACAGGCAAGAAGGGATTTTTCCACTGTGGCTTGCTGTTTATACAACCTGCCCGGAGGTTCACCTGCCTCTATCACTCCATCAGGCCTTCCTTTGAACACTGCTGGGTTGTTGTTTTTTTTGCTGTGGTGGTGGTGCCCTTTATTACTGCTCACGAGGCTGTTGTTTTAATGTTTTATTATTTCTCCCGAACCTGCTTTAAACAATTACATGGAAAGAAAGGATAAAAATAATCAGGGCTTTGAAAATCTGCTTGTTAATCCCATTTCAGCTATCCAGTGAAGGAAAGTAATCCTTTATCCGGGTGGCTTTTATAGTATTTGCATCTGCTTCTTCTCAATAATAAATTACGAAAGCTGTTCCAAAAAATCAGGTTTGTACCCATATTTTTACACACACAGACAGGCTTGCTGAGGTGGCTTCAGTATAAGTGTCCAAAAAAGAAGAGGCTTAGCTAAGTTCAAAGAAGATGGTTCCTTGCCTTAAAGCAATTGTCCTGCATGTTTTGTAGTTACTGATGTAGCTATATATATTAGCTTCATTTAGAGTCCCACCTTTCCAATTGGGAGCCAAGGTGGATTACGTGTATGATAAAAACTATTCAGTCAATCAGCTGGCAATCTACAAAGCATAATTAAAAACAACATTTGAAACTTTAACAGCAAAGATTCCTGGCAAAACAGAATAATGCAGTGGTGCAGGTGGATTACAGGTGTGAGAAACTATTTAGTCAGTCAGCAAGCATAAAAACAGACTCAACAACAGGCTGAATGATTCTTAAAACAAAATTACACACACGAAGAAGGAAGCAGTCATACAAACAATGAAACAAAACTTTCCAATGGTGGGTCAGGCCAATAGCCCATCCAGTCCAGCACTCTGTCACACAGTGGCCAAAAATACCAAGTGCCATCAGGAGGTCCAGCAGTGGGGCCAGGACACCAGAAGCCCTCCCACTGTTGCCCCCCCCCCCAGCACCAAGAATGCAGTGCATCACTTGCCCCAGACTGAGAGTTCCTATCTATACCTTATGGCTAAGAGCCACTGATGGACCTCTGCTCCATGTGTTTATCCAATTCCCTTTTGAAAATGCTTGTAGCTGCCACCACCTTAAGTTACTTAAGTTACACAATTCAAGCACAATGGAATAAAACCAGTAGAAAGCAAACAATAGCCAGCATTTCACCAAGGACAGGATACACGGAACTGGGCTTCAGAATCAGAGAAAAAATTGATAAAGCCTTTATCACACATCCATAAATTGCAGTACGGAGGTGCCTAAAATTTTCACAGGCAATTAAAATTCCCAACACTTGGCTTTATGGAAAATGCCATACCAAACAGTGTTGGAGCCTTTGTGATTAAAGTTTTAAATAAATAGTCAGCCAAACCATTCCGTCAGGTGCGGACTATACCAGAGAGTGTTTCAATAACGAATAGAGTGACTAAAAAATAGGTGTGATGTGCATATTCCACCCTGCTCACTGGGTAAATGAGCTGCAATGTTTTGCCACCAGCAGAGTTTTCGAGCTGTCTTCAAGGAGAGGCCCATGTTGAGTGTTTTACAGTAGTCTCACCTCGAGGTTACCATGGATATGGACACATTGGCCAGGTCAAGAGAGGAAGCAATCTTCTGGGCTAAGCAGGGATGCATTTTTTGCGGCTGAATTTTTGACATATCCAAGTAGCCCTGATATTTTGGTGGTGGCAGTTCTAGAGAAATAGCACTCGATGGCAGATGACAGAATGGTCTTGGACTGGGAGTTAAAAAGATATTAGAGGCAATGCTCCCTCTAAGCTGGGAGTCTTGTGAGCAAAAATCCTACTTTGTGAGCTACTAGCATTAAAGTTGTGAGCGAGCAATTTGGCTACTGCATAAATTAGTTTGCTCTGGAGCCCTCCTTCCTGAGCTAAGACAAAAATCTGTGATTTGGAGGCTAAAAACCTGTGAGCTAGTTCACACTAACTCAGCTTGGAGGGAAGCCTGATTAGAGGTACATGATCATCTCTACCAGACATTTCCCAAGATGGAATTTGAGCTGCACTTCACTACTTAGCAGTATGGGAGGCTCTAAATTAATCTACAACAAAACAAAACACAAAGCTGCTTTCCGAACACAATGACACGCCCCGCTTATCCTCACTTTGAAACCCTCCCAGCTAACAAGCCATCTCAACCGCTGACCGGTTTCTACCTTGCCCTTTGAGGAACACTTTCATGCCAAGCATTTCAACTTTTGAGCCCTTCTTCCACAGGCCGGTTTGACAGTCTGGATTGACACGGCTCCGGAACAGACTTGCCTTGTGACCGTTCCTTGCCCCGGGCACCTGTCCAGTGAATGCAACCCAACTTGACCTCCTATTCCCAGTGTACTTGCTTGCGGCTTTCCTCACATTCACCTACTCCCCCTAGGGCTTTCAGCGCACAACCCCAGCTGCTCCATTGACTCATTCTCTCTCAAGTCTTCTGGCTCAGTTCCCGACACCCGTCAAGTTTCCTTTAAAGGCCTCTGGGTCAAAAGTCAACCTCCTGAGCAAGAGAAACCTCTAGGCCAGGGGTGTCGAACTCATTTGTTATGAGAACTGGATCTGACATGAATGAGACCTTGTTGGGCTGGGACACGTGTGTCATAAAATGTAATGCCAGGTAGCAAAGATATAAACTTTATAAAGGGCACAAACACAAAGTTGGTGGGGGGGTTACTTAAAATAAAAACATGCTTAAAACATTAGCACTCTTGCAATATTTTGTTCATTTAACAGTGTCTGATAACTGACACCTCTTGCTCTGAATTACTGCATCAAAATGTCTGTGCTGTTGCCGTCCTGAGTATGCTGTTCAGGGGTGTATCTGTAAGCTGCAAACCTACGATGACGCAGCAGCAGCAGAACTGGAAGAAGAAGCAGAAGACAGTCAGTTCCACGGCGGGCCTGAGAGAAGCCCTCTCGGGGCCTGATCTGGCCCCCGGGCCGCATGTTTGACAGGCTCATGCCTTTTCTTCTCCTGTCCCTTCTTCTCGTCCAATGCACTTCTTCTTCCTCCTCCTGTCATCTTTCCACCCTCCTCCACGGGGAATTTTCTTCCGCTATCTACACTGCAACTGGCACGCGCTCTCTGTACTTCACGAAGGTCACCGTTGTATGGCTGAAGTCATTCCGTAAAGCCAAACCTCCCAGCATGCATTGGTGTATTTGTGTCTTCCCTCGCTCCTCCAATGGCTCATGACAAATCCAAGTGCCTCCTCATTTGCCGTGACAGGCAAGAATGGCTATCCTTCGTGATCTCAACTGCCAGGAAAGAATTCAGTTCTCCAGTTACAAACATATGAAGGAGTATGTTAAGTGCCCTCCAGCCTGTGAATTACTGACCTCCAAAACGTCCTATCGTTAACAGCCTGGCTCAGGTCTCGCGAATGGAGGGCCTTTGTGGCTTCCTTGATTGAGTCCGTCCATCTCAGGTTGGGTCCTCCTCTTTTCCTGCTGGCTTCGACCTTTCCTAAAGTGGCCACTAAGACCACAAAAAACTTTTGCTACGGTAGAAATTGGAATTTATGATGCCACAAAGCTTTCTATACATGCTCTATGGACTATGCCTAATTCTCAGCCAGTTCGGTGTGGTGGTTAAGAGCGGCGGGTTCTGATCTGGAGAACTGGGTTTGATCCCCCCACTCCTCCACCTGCAGCCAGCTGGGCAACCTTGGGTCAGTCACAGTTCTCTCAGAGCTGTTCTCTCAAGAGCAGTTCTCTCAGAGTTCTCTCAGCCCCACCTGCCTCACAGGGTGTCTGTTGTGAGGAGAGGAAGGGAAGGAGATTGTAAGCCGCTCTGAGGCTCTGAGTGCAGGGCAGGGTAGAAATCCAATCTCTTCTTCTCCCACATTTGTTTTGACCCAGTTTTTATTTTTTGTGCCAGTGCCTTCCTCCACATCTTCAACTGTCAGAAAAGGCTGGTAGAGTACATGGGAGACTCATTGTCTTTGCTGCATATCTATAGCGGCATCGCTATACCTATAACAAGATTAGTCATGAAAGACACACATGAAGCGGCCTCATACTGCATCAGACCCCTGGTCCATCAAGGTCAATTATTATCTACTCAGACTGGCAGCTGCTCTCCAGGGTCTCAGGCGGAGGTCTTTCCCATCACCTCCTGCCTGGTCCTTTTGACTGGAGATGCCGGGGATTGAACCTGGGACCTTCTGCATGCCGAGCAGAGGCTCTGCCACTGAGCCACAGCCCCTCTTCACAGCTCTCCAGGGTCTCAGGCGGAGGTCTTTCCCATCACCTCCTGCCTGGTCCTTTTTAACTGGAGATGCCAGGGATTGAACCTGGGACCTTCTGCATGCCGAGCAGAGGCTTTGCCACTGAGCCACAGCCCCCCCCCCATTATAATAACTACTAACCAAGACGTTTACGTGCATGTGTGTGTGTGTCTGAGAATTCCCAAACAGACTTAAAGTTGTGAGCGAGCGATTTGGCTCCTGCATAAATTCTTTTTTTTTTTTGCAACTCTTTTTATTGTTTTGTAAAATACATTACAAATAATACAAACCTATCGGTCCAAGATTTCAACATATAACATCTAAGCAAATTACTAACAGTTTGACATCTATCCACACACCATACAGCACTATTGCTCCTGCGTAAATTCGTTTGCTCTGGAGCCTTCCTTCCTGAGCTAAGGCAAAAATGTGTGAGCTGGAGGCTAAAAAACTGTGAGCTAGCTCACACTAACTCAGCTTAGAGGGAACACTGGTTCCAAGATCTGATGAGATCAGGCCAGCCTGGGTCATCCAGGTCGGGGTAATTCTGACATGACAGATTAGAGAATCCTCCTCGCCATTTTCCCTCCCCCAGCCCTGCACCCATCTTGAAGGGCTTTGTGATCTTGTTCCTGATAGGCTGAAAGGGAAGGCTGCTCCCTTATCCAGCCTCTCGACTGGCGGCAGATGCACTGGAGAAGTCTCCTAAAAATAGAGCACATGCCAGAGGAGATGGGCCCTGGCCTTCTGCATGGAGCAAGACGGCTTGCCTCCAATAACGATTCTGGAAAGGACCCATGCTCCTAATGAGAAAACACTTGGGGATTCGGCCCGACGGGAGTGTTTATTAGCGTGACGTGAAACCGGCTGTCACAGATTAGAATGAAACAGAGCAAACAGTTAAGCATGTGGCCAAAAT
This sequence comes from Gekko japonicus, assembly GCF_001447785.1. NCBI lineage: Eukaryota > Metazoa > Chordata > Lepidosauria > Squamata > Gekkonidae > Gekko > Gekko japonicus. Next base: position 227,459 of record NW_015172072.1, read on the forward strand.
ACATTCTAAAACGGAGGCACCAAAAGCACAATGCACGCTACTGTTAAGCAGTCAAAAGGGTTTGGGTTCCCCACCCCCCAGCAGCCGTTTTCAATCTGCTAGAAACGAGATTCAATGTCAAAACCCTCATTTAGAAAAGTACCCAAGAGTAATGTACAGTCCCCCTGCAAGCTATTTGCCAGCTCACCGATCAGGTGCTGCATCAAGCAATTGTCTCAAATGAACGGGACGCTTCACGTGGTACGTGGCACGCATGAACTCCGTGTCCAGCTCCACGCTTGACCAGCTCAACAGTGAAACTCATTTTTACAGACAACCCGAGCGCCGCGGCCTGTTTGACAGATAGATTCTGCACTGGGACACAGAGTGTATTTTTAACATATTTAAAGCAAAACAGAACTGGACTCAAGGCACACTTGCCCTCCAGAAGATCTATCAGAGGGGAAGGAGGAGACTCGTTCGCCTTCAGGGAAGCCCATGAATCACCAGTCTGGATATGCTTCCTGATAAAAGTAGCCCGGGACCAGGAACTCATGCAGAAACACAACATATGCCAGACATGACTAAATCGCTCACGTTATCAAGAGGCATGGCAGAACTACCTGCCCTCCCTGGGGACGGGGCTTCCTGTCAGTGATTAACAGTGATTAACAGTGAAACGGTGCGTTCATTTTGGCCTCACAAGAACCTTTGCCATTTTTATTTCTCAGGGAACGTTACCTGTTTTCTCACAGCATACTACTGGGCTCAAGCGGAATTTCAAGAGTTCTGCAAAAAAAATAAACAACTGGCACGCCAGTTTTGCAGGCAGGAATCCAACAGTGGCAAGACAGCTGCTAAATACCTGTTCTGATCTGCGACATCCACCGCAGACAATTAGGTCTGCGTTATCAGCCACAAGCTCTGAAAAGGCTTAATCACTGTGCTTTGTCTTTGAACAGCAAGCGATAGGGTTTCCCGGAGGGTGCATGCAGCACTGGGAGGGACATTGCTCCTTGCTGACACCGAAATCACGATTTCGCTAGAAGCGCTCTTTGAACGTGACTTGCACCTCCGACAATAGACCGACATGGCACTTTGGGACAGAACGAAACGCACTTTCAGAACCGGATTCCCAGGTGATGGAAAACCTTTACTGCAACTCTAGCTGGGCAGCCCTGCAACGCAAGTGAACGGTTAACACACAGGATCCAATAAGGAAACAAACCTGCCTCAGCTGCGTTCAATCCGATTAGAGACACCATCACTGGGATTTGTAAGCCGACTGGGGTATGGACAAGGGCTTTCTCCTGATCACAGGTGAGTGATCGCACATTAAAGCACGTGTAAGCCAATTAACAGAGCCTCTGGCCTCTGTCTGGAAGCTATTAACCGAGACGCGAGTTTCCAAGGCACTGGCTGCCACATTCCGAGCCAGTCTGGTGTAGTGGCTAAGTGCGCAGACTCTAATCAGGGTGAACCGGGTTTGATTCCCCACTCCTCCACTTGCAGCTGCTGGATGACCTTGGGCAAGCCACAGTTCTTTGAGAGCTGCTCTCTCAAGGACAGAGCTCTCTCAGCCCTGCCTACCTCACAAGGTGTCTGTTGTGGGGAGACTCCGAGTGAAGGGCAGCTCTGAGACTCCGAGTGAAGGGCAGGGTATAAATCCCCCTCCTCTTCTTGCCTTGGTCCCTCATATCTGCAGGGCTGCCTCTCCCCCTGTGTTCCGCCACAACAGCATGGCTCACTTGAGCAGGGATTTCTGCAGACGCCACCCCGCAAACGGGCAAGATCAGTGACTGCCTCCACAAGTGCCTTCTCCGTTGTGTACTTGACAGTATGGACGGCCTCATGAGGTCAGGAGGAAGCCTTCCACAAACTATGCAAAACTGAACAAAGTTCTGAGTCCAGTGGCACACTTGTGCATGCGCGCGAAAGCTTATACCCAGAATTAAGCTTTGTCGGTCTTAAAGGTGCCACTGGACTCAGAACTTTGTTCTGCTGCTTCAGACCAACGTGGCGACCCGCCTGAATCTATGCAAAACGGGATTCGTTGTTGTAGATTTTCCGGGCTGTGCGGCCGTGGTCTTGGCACTGTCGGACCTGACGTTTCGCCAGCAGCTGTGACTGGCATCTTCAGAGGTAAAACATAGAAAGATGGGAGTACTCTCTGGGTCAAGGTGAGAAGAAAAATGGTAGGCAGGTAATTTCTATCGACTCCGGAAGGTGGGGTAGGGCTGAGTCATTATCTTGTAGGAGTTCCCCAGGCTGTGACATGCTAATGGAGGAGCTTTCCTGAGCAGGTTCTTTTGCATATGGATTGGCTGTTGAAATTCTAATCTTATCTGTAGTACTGTTAGATTTATTTATTTACTTATTTATTTACTTATTTATTTATTTCGATTTCTATCCTGCCTTGCCTTTTGTGTTTTTCAAGACAGGAAACCATGCCCTATTTATTTTTAAACTTTCTTCTTTCCTGGTGAAATTATGTTTATGAATTTCAATGGCTTCCCTGTGTAATTTGACATGGTAACTGGATGTGTTATCCAGTCTTTCAGTGTCTTGGAATAAGATACCGTGTCCAATGTTCCCTCTAGGCTGTTGAGTCTTGTGAGCAAAAATTCTACTTTGTGAGCTCCTGGCATTAAAGTTGCGACCGAGCGATTTGGCTACGGTATAAATTAGTTTGCTCTGGAGCCATCCTTCCTGAGCTAAGACAAAAATGTGTGAGCCGGAGGCTAAAAAAGTGTGAGCTAGCTCACACTAACTCAGCTTAGAGGGAACGCTGACCGTGTCCTGTTTGAGTTAGGCTATGTTCAGCCACTGCTGATTTTTCAGGTTGGCCCAGTCTGCAGTGTCTTTCATGTTCTTTTATTCTTGTCTGAATGCTATGCTGTGTGGTCTCAATGTAAACCTGTCCACAACTGCATGGTATGCGGTATACTCCTGCAGAGGTGAGGGGGTCTCTTCTGTCTTCAACAACATAAAAAACTGGATTATTCAGGAGGGCTTTTTTACACAAGTAACATAGCTGGGCCATAAAAAACAGTTCAAAAAGAGGCTTTGATAAAAGGCTAGAGACTGCAGACTAAACTACAGTGTGCAGTACATGCTGTCTGCCTCTGTATGATCCCACTATGCAATTTCTGCATCGCTGAACTCATCAATTGCTTATGCTGCGCTTATGGCTTCGTTTCATTTCAGCTCTGTTTCAGATTTCTGCCTTCGAAAACCTATCGCTTTGTTTATCAGATGTACCATCCTGTCGACTGTATCTGATGTAACCAGAGCCGAGTCTCAGAAAAACATAAACTTGCTTTTTACAGTGTTGTTGATATGATTTGCACTGTATTGATCTGAGGACGCAGCAGAAATCATGCGCAGCTAGCCTACACAAACTTTGAAAGGGAGCCATCACCAGCATCAGTGTGTGGCAGGGAGGTGAGCAGATGTCTGTGAAAACCCGAATTTAAAAAAAACAATAAAAGTGTACCCTCGGGTACTTAAAAAAATATGAGGGACTTTGGGCTGGTAATGCTTTGAGAACTGCTGCTGCAGAAACAGCAACAACTTCCCAAGATTAGCGGGTTCCTAGGAATCTTTGTGCCAGTTGCAAGGAGCTAACTTAGATCATGGCTTCCTGGCACTCACAGTGGCTTCATCTGTGCCACGCTCCATTGCAAAAGATGTGTCAGTTTCAAACCACGCTCCTCACTTTATTTTTCAAGCTGCAATTGGAAACATTTTGATATCAGTTAGCAATTGTGTATTCGTGCTACTGTCTGTTCTCTCAAGACACCATCACGGTAAGGACAACTTTGCAAACCTTGGAAACTAAATGCTAGTATGACCACCCCCCCTTCCAGTCACTAGGGTAAACTCGCACACGCTGAAGTCACAGGATAGAAAAGGAGCTCTGTATGCACGAGGAAGCAGTGTAGATCAGCCTAGACTCTTCATTCAATCCCTCCTACAGCAACCCCTACAGTTTTTAACTTGTCTTTAATCGATGTTTTACGACCATGCTGTTCACCACTCTGAGCCTGGCTTGGCGGGGGAGAGCGGTTGAAAAAATCCAATTAAATGAATAAAATAAATAAATAGAACTCCACCAACAGATCTGCCAGTCCAGCAGAACCATAGAGACCAACAAGAGTTTCAGTGTATAAGTCTTCAAGAGTTGAAGTTCCCTTCGTCAGATATGAGTGGAGTAGAAATGGAGATATCCAAGTCCTTTTATCCCAGTCAGAAGCAGTGTTTAGGCTGAGTTAGTGAGCTAGCTCACAGGTTTTTAGCCTCCGGCTCACACATTTTTGTTGTAGCTCGGGAAGGATGGCTCCAAAGCAAATTAATTTATGCAGCAGCCAAATCGCTTGCCCACATCTTTAATGCCAGCAGCTCACAAAGTAGGATTTTTGCTCACAAGACTCCACAGTTTAGAGGGAGCATTGGTCAGGAGGCGGGAGGGAGTGTTGCAAAGAAGCCTCCTAAAGGATGCAGAGGTAGAATGCAGATTGTAATCAGTTTGAGTAGAGCAGAGGGAGAATGCTCCGGGAGCAGAACAGCAGCATCTGTAATGGGATAAGAACCCTACGTCCCTATTCAGCCCTCGGGTGTCCTGAACTTGTGAATTATCTCTGGATCGCTTACGAGTTATTTATGAAGGATGCAAACAATGCCTAATGATACAAGAACCACAGAGCCCCAAGAATTATGTGATGCCCCCCCCTCTCCCTCCACTCAAGAAATGGAAAGCACAGATGGAAGACAAACAGCCGTGCTACGTTAAGGACTAGAAACCGGCGGGAAGCACAGACACAATCTCCTGCTTTGAGGCTGTACCTGCTCCTAATGGTAGCCTGCTGTACTTCGTGACAGGACAGAATGCACCACACACCCAAGATCAGCATTCCTTGCTTCCCTTAATCCAAGGCATGCACAACTGAAATCCAGAGGAGCAACTGCATACCATCGTTATTAGGAGCAAATGGGAAAAAAAACCCCAAAGTAGTGAATTAGCTTTTCAGTTCCACAGAATTCTTCCTCGAGCTTCCAGGAACTGCCTCCTGGAAGGAAAGAAGCGCCTAGAAAGAGACCGTTGCCATTGGGAGGTGGGGTACAGCTTTTATCGCCTGCTCTGTTCCCTTTCCTTCCCCTGTGGATTAGTTTGTTGCTGCCTGTATTTTTGTACGTATATATTTATGAACTGTTGTTTCCTTGCACTGTAAGCTGCAACGGAGGAAAGCAGGGTGAAAGTACCCAAATAAACAAACAAAAAAGGGGAACAGAGGAGAAAATACCTCATGAGTCAAAAGCACAGGCCAGCCCATGGTGTTTTATTGTCACTGAACATCCAGAGGGTTCTGAAGCACATCTCAAAATGACTGGGGGAGGGGGGATTTCCTGCATAAAATTAACAACTGTACCCCTGGAAATCAGAACTGAAGAATGTGACTGTCACATAATTGGGGGGGGGGGCAGCCCTTCCCAATGGACTAGCGAGATGAGAGCCAGTTTGGTGTAGAAAGTAGAATTTTTGCTTTGAGAGCCAGTTTGGTTAAGTGCACGGACTATGATCTGGGGGAACCGGGTTTGATTCCCCACTCCTCCACTTGCACCTGGCTGGATGACCTTGGGCAAGCCATGGTTCTGGCACAGCTGTCCTTGAAAAAGACCCATTTCTGCCAGAGCTCTCTCAGCCCCACCGACCTCTGACAGGGCGTCTGTTGTGGGGAGGGGAAGGGAGAGGAGTTTGTAAGCCGCTCTGAGACACCTTCGTGTAGTGAAGGGCCATGGGGTATAAACCCAACCTCTTCTTCTGCTGCTGCTCAGGGGAAAAGGTCAAGCCAACCCTACAGAAAGCTGCTCCTTCAAAGCCCCGGGGGAAGCGCAGGAGGGCCAGCCTCTGGTGCCAGCATGAAGGGCCTTTATGTTCGAAGCTGCCTGCCGACCGAACAGCCCCCATCCTGACTCACAACACCACCGTGACAAACACAGAACTGCTCCGCCATATGCCCCTCCAAGTTATTGAGGGGGCGGGGGGGCCCACTGCTTCTTCTTACAAATGCCTTGAGCCCCCTACTGAAGCCAAACCCCTCCCCCCCACCACCATTTCAAATGAGTTTGGTATTTGACTGAGGGGGAGAAGGACCCACACAGGACAGAGCCCCACCTGGCAGCGGGAGTGGGGGAAGACCGCACATTACACAAGATCCCCACCTGAAGCTCAGCCTGCTGGGGAGACTCAGTCAAAATGAAAATAAGGCAGCCCTCTCAGAATGCATCGATGGGGCTGCTTGGGACTCAATATACAGGGAGGGAGGGAAAAAGGACCATAATTCTCATCAAACCAGGCAGTTTTTAAAGAGTTCTCAACAGGAGGGGGCTCCCCTTTCCTGCCCCCAGGAAGAAATGAGGGGAGGAGTGGTATTCAGAAGAGATTGCATTTATACCCCCGCTCTTCACTACCCAAAGGTGTCTCAGAGCGGCTTACAAACTACTTTCCCTTCCCCCCCCCCACCACAGATACCCTGTGAGGTAGGCAGGGCTGAGAGAGCTCTGACAGAAACGGCTCTTTTTCAAGGACAGCTCTTGTCAGAACTACGGCTTGCCCAAGGTCATCCAGCAGGTGCAAGTGGAGGAGTGGGGGAAACAAACCCCGTTCTCCCAGATTAGAGTCCGCGCACTTAACCACTACACCAGACTGGCTCATTTTTTAATTCATTTAAAAACATGTATCAATGAGAAAGGTGCCAATGAGGAAGATTCCAAAAGTCTTCCAAAGCCGTTCCCCCATAAGTAAACAGATGGGGGCAATTTGACGCTCAACATATAGGGGGGAGGGAAAATACTGTTTTTTGGGTAAGGGATTCTTACAGGGGTCCCCCTCTTCCCTGTGTTCAGCGCCAAGCGATGGTGGACGGTTGGCATAAATAAGGAAGATTTTTTTTTTAAAAGGGGGAAGAAGAGAAGAGGGGCGGGAGCTTCCAGGGAGACCCCAATTCCTCGGGCTGCCAACCTCCAGGTGGCACCTGGAGAACTCCCAGAATCACAACTGGTCTCTGGACTATAGAGACCGATTCCCCGGTTAGTGTTGCCAACCCCCAGGAAGGTCCAGGAGACCACCCAGAATCACAACTGGTCTCTAGACCAAAGAGATCCCTTCTCCAGTGAGGGCTACCAACACTCAGGTAAGACCTAGAGATCTCCTGGAATCACAACAGGTCTCTAGACTAGAAAAATCCTCCTTCCCCCCCCCCAACTTTTTCCAGCATGTTATTCACAGGTACACTGCCTCCGAATGCGGAGGCTCCACTGGTTTTTCAGGATCTCTTTGGTTTTTAGACTTGCCCCTGCTTACAAAGACATTCCCATAGCTTGTTTCCAGCATGCTATTCTCAGATATACTGCCTCCGAATGCAGAGGCTCCACAAGTTATTCGGGCTCTCTTCGTTTCTCAGACTTGCCCCACTTACATGGTCATTCCCCTACCCATAGCTTGTTTCCAGCATGCTATTCACAGGTATACTGCCTCCAAACGTGGAGGCTCCACTGGTTTTTCAGGATCCCTTTGGCTTTCAGACGCCCCCACTTACAAGGACATTTCCCCCTGTAGTTTGTTTCCAGCATGTTATTCACAGATGCACTGCCTCCGAATGTAGAGGCTCCACTGGTTTTCAAGATCTCTTTGGTTTTAAGGCTTCTCCCTGCTTCCAAGGGCATTCCCCCACCCATAGCTTGTTTCCAGCATGTTATCCACAGGTATACTACCTCTGAATGTTTCCAGCATGTTATTCACAGGTACACTGCCTCTGAATGCGGAGGCTCCACTGGTTTTCAAAACCTCTTTGGTTTCCAGACTTGCCCCTGCTTCTAAGGACATCCCCCCCAATAACTTGTTTCCAGCATATTATTATTCACAGGTACACTGCCTCTGAATGCGGAGGCTCCACTGGTTTTCAAAACCTCTTTGGTTTCCAGACTTGCCCCTGCTTCCAAGGACATCCCCTCCCCCCGTAACTTGTTTCCAGCATATTATTACGCACAGGTACACTGCCTCCGAATACGGAGGCTCCACTGGTCGTTCGGGCTCTCTCTGGCTTTCAGACCTGCCCCCGCTTCCAAGGGCATCCCTCCCCCCCCCCCCACCCCGCCTTTTTCCACCCCATTTTCTACACCGG
>NW_015172072.1:237173-248954 GCF_001447785.1 Gekko japonicus
ACTGTGAGCTAGCTCACACTCACTCAGCTTGGAGGGAACGCTGGAATGCTCCCGCTAAGCTGTGGAGTCTGGTGAGCAAATAATTCCACTTTGTGAGCTGCTGGCACGAAAGGTGTGAGCCAGCGATTGGGCTACTGTGTAAATTGTTTGTTTGTTTGTTTGTTCGACTTTTACCCCGCCCTCCCCGCCAAGGCCGCTCAGGGCGGCTTACAATGGTTAAAAACATTGTGACAATTAATACCGATTGTCACATCTAAAACAATACAAAGCAATACAATAAATAGTAAAGGTTCCCTTGCTCGAAAGCCAGTCGAATCCGACTCTAGGGTTGCGGTGCTCATCTCCGTTTCAAAGCCGAAGCGCCAGCTCTGTCCGAAGACGTTTCCGTGGTCATGTGGCCGGCATGACTAAACACCAAGGCACAAGGAATGCTGTTACTTTCCCACCAAAGTGGTACCTATTTATCTACTTGCAATTTCTTGCTTTCGAACTGCTAGGTAGGCAGGAGCTGGAACTAGAGACGGGAGCTCACTCCGTCTTGCGGCACCCGGGTCTCAAACTGCTGAACTACTGACCTTCCACAGCCTGCAGTTCAACGTCTTAACGACTTGAGCCACCACAGCTCCTAATACAATAAATACAGCTTATTACAATTAGAATGTGGTGGCCATCTGTTATAAAGTGCTGAGCTAAGGGAAAATGTATGAGCCGGAGCCTAAAAAACTGTGAACTAGCTCACACTCAGCTTACAGGGAACACTGGTCTCAATGCTCCCTCTAAGCTGTGGAGTCTTGTGAGCAAAGATTCTACTTTGTGAGCCACTGGCATTAAAGTTCTGAGCAAGCAATTCGGCTACTGCATCAATTAATTTGCTCTGGAGCCATCCTTCCTGAGCTAAGACAAAAATGTGTGAGCCAGAGGCTAAAAAACTGAGCTAGCTCACACCAACGTAGCTTAGAGGGAACACTGGTCTGGAGCAGCAGAAAAGAGCAAGAGTCCCAGACCGACCGACGCTTTCACCACTACAAAAGAGTAAAAAGCCCAGTAGCACCTTTAAGACTAACAGACTTTGTGGTAGCATAAGCTTTCGAGAGACACAGCTCTCTTCGTCAGACGTCTCTTGTGTCTGACGAAGAGAGCTGTGTTTGTCGAAAGCTTATGCTACAATAAAGTGTGTTGGTCTTAAAGGTGCTACTGGGCTTTTTGATAATTTGCAGCAACAGACTAACACGGCTAACTCCTCTGGATCTTTAACCACAATGGGGGGAGGCGTGTCGGTCTAGTCCGGAGCAGCAGAAAACAGCAAGAGTCCAGGAGCTCCTTAAAGAGTAACAAGATCTGTGGCTGGGTAGGAGCTTTCGTGACTTACATTTGTAACAAATAAAATCTATGCTTATCCAATTCCCTCTTGAAGCCGCCCATGCTTGTAGCCGCAACCACCTCCTGCGGCAGTGAATTCCACGTGTTAATCACTTTTTGGGTGAAGAAGTACTTCCTTTTATCCATTCTAACCCGACTGCTCAGCAATTTCATGGAGTGCCCATGAGTTCTCGTATTGTGAGAAAGGGAGAAAAGGACTTATTTCTCGACCTGCTCTATCCCACGCATAATCTTATAAATCTCGATCATGTCACCCCTCAGTCGTCATTTCTCCAAGCTAAAGAGCCCTAAGCGTTTTAACCTTTCTTCATAAGTAAAGTATACATATATTTTAGATTAAATATGCATATATTTTAGAGGAAGGCCGAGCGCCGAAGAATAGATTCTTTTGAACTATGGTGCTGGAGAAGACTCTTGAGAGTCCCTTGGACTGCAAGAAGATCAAATCAGTCAATCCTAAAAGAAATCAACCCTGACTGTTCCCTGGAAGGCCAGATAATGAAACTGAAGCTCAAATACTTTGGCCACCAAATGAGAAGGGAGCACTCACTGGAGAAGACCCTGATGCTGGGAAAGATTGAAGGTCAAAGAAGACGGGGACGGCAAAGGATGAGATGGTTAGACAGTGTCATAGATGCCACGAACATGAAATTGAGCCAACTTCAGAGGACGGCAGAAGACAGGAAGGACTGGCGTGATCTGGTCCATGGGGTCGCAAAGAGTCGAACTCAAATGTGCGACTGAACAACAACAACATATTTTAGAGGTTACTCCTTTTAGACTTGTCATCAATGTTCCTTCTAAGCTGTGGAGTCTTGTGAGCAAAAATTCTACTTTGTAAACTACTGGAATTAAAGTTGTGAGCAGGCGATTTGCCTATTGCATCAATTAGTTTGCTCTGGAGCCATCCTTCCTGAGCTAAGACAAAAATGTGTGAGCCGGAGGCTAAAAAACTGTGAGCTAGCTCACACTAACTCAGCTTAGAGGGAACACTGCTTGTCATATGTTGCATTAAAGTCTGTTCAAATTTCAACAGCTTTCTAGTCATGGTTTGCTTTACCATATTTTGTAATACAGTTGATATAGCAAAAAACAATTTTTAAGTCTCCTTGCAATTTTTCTTTTAATCGCATCACAGTAAAGGGAGTCCCGTCTACGTAAAGATCTCTCATTCTATGAATCCCTTTTTCTTTCCATTTTTTCTTTTCTTTTTTCCCCAGATACGAAGATGATGTCTGCTTACCTGTGCAAGTTGCTTCGCAAAGTCGATGGGCTTCCATTCAGTACAGCTAACCGTGGTGCCTTCCATGGAGACAGATCCAGATGGGTACCTGTGTTAGTCTGTCTGTAGCCGCAGAAAAGAGCCAGAGTCCGGGAGCACCTTCCTTCACTCCTGTATCTAACGTATCTAATGTTTAAAGGAGTTAAAACTGTCGCATGCTTTAGGAACTTAAATATCATGTGGCAGGATCATGCGGATGGGAAACTGAAGTTCAGCGAGAATGGCTTGTCGAAGACTATACAAGGAACCTAGCCGCTCAACAGAAAGTAGAGTATTCCAGATTCATACTCCAGCTGTGGAGCCAGTCTGGACAGAAGGAAATACACAGGGCGGAAAGTACCATCTCAATGCAACATGGGAGTTTTGGAATTACGTAAAGTTCTTCCCCAGGGTGGGTGACCAATGAGTTGGATGGGGTGGGGAGGGGGAATATATACATATCTGAAGATATGGGTTTTAGCATTCCTTATCTTTGCCTGGAGCTTAACTGTAAAATGGGAAAGAGAAATCCTTGCAGGGCTGAGCAACCTCGACCTTTCCCATGGGAGAGGCCCTCAGATTACTCAAGAGAAGACCAGTTCCCCTCACCTTTCTGCTCTTGGCATGTCTGATTGTCCTCTGCAATTCTTTTGCTAAGCCTTAATTTGTGCTGGTCACAATGCAACCATCAAGTAAATGTATTAGGTGAACGACTTCTCCCCCCAAGGGAAGCATTCCTTTTACAACAGATACATGGAAATTAAGGTAGATTCAGGTGGGTAGCCCTGCTGATGTGAAGCTGCAAAATAAAGTTTGGGTTCAGGGGCACCTTTAAGACCAACAAAGTTTTATTCTGGGCATGAGTTTTCCTGTGCATGTACCCTTCTTCAGATAAGAATCGTATCTAAAGAAATGTGCATGCACAGGAAACCTTATACCCAGAATCAAACTTTGTTGGTCTTTTTTAATCTGTCTGTTTGTTTTAATTTTTAATTATGAGGGGTACAGAAAAAAAGAAGGAATAGGAGAAAACAGATCGAAAATACCATTACCAAACAACCTAGTGTGAGGGCAGTTTTATGGAAATTAAGGCCTTTTTCAAAATGTATAAATACATGTAACAGAGAACATGATATAATAGCTTAACAAATGTTTAACAAGATATGGATGGAGTAACGGCATAAGAATATCGCTTAAAATATATATGACCTATTAACTTTAAAAATCTGTATAATGCAAACTTTGTTGATCTTAAAAGTGCCACTGGACTCAAAGGTTCTTATGGAGTTTAAGAGTCTCTTTGCCTGTTCCAAAGCCAGGCATTAACCACTAAACCACAGGGCTATACTGAGATGGCTGCTCTCTTTGATACCCAATCCCTAGCAGTTACAGTCCTTTGAGTAAAGAGAAGTCAGAAGTTCATTTATTCTAGGTGTCAAGTGAAAACCTTGGGTCCCAGCCAAAGATCACTCATAATTACCTCTTAAGATTTTTATTTAAGACCAATCTAATTATTTTTGAAATGCGTGAATATGAAAGAATCACCATGATATAGTGGGATAGAGCAGGTCGCAAAATAAGTCCTTTTCTCCCTTTCTCACAAGACAAGAACTCGTGGGCACTCCATGAAATTGCTGAGCGGTCGGGTTAGAACGGATAAAAAGAAGTCCTTCTTCACCCAAAGAGTGATTCACACATGGAACTCACTGCCACAGGAGGTGGCGGCAGCCACAAGCATGGACGGCTTCAAGAGGGAATTAGATAAGCATATGGAGCAGAGGTCCATCAGTGGCTATGAGCCACAAGGTATAGATAGGAACTCTCAGTCTGGGGCAAGTGATGCTCTGTATTCTTGGTGCTTGGAGGGGGGCACCAGTGGGAAATCCTCTAGTGTCCTGGCCCCACTGCTGGACCTCCTGATGGCCCCTGGTGTTTTTGGCCACTGTGTGACCCAGAATGTTGGACTGGATGGGCCATTGGCCTGATCCAACATTGGCTTCTCTTATGTTCTTACGTCTGGGGCAAGTGATGCTCTGTATTCTTGGTGCTTGGAGGGGGGCACCAGTGGGAAATCCTCTAGTGTCCTGGCCCCACTGCTGGACCTCCTGATGGCCCCTGGTGTTTTTGGCCACTGTGTGACCCAGAATGTTGGACTGGATGGGCCATTGGCCTGATCCAACATTGGCTTCTCTTATGTTCTTACGTCTGGGGCAAGTGATGCTCTGTATTCTTGGTGCTTGGAGGGGGGCACCAGTGGGAAATCCTCTAGTGTCCTGGCCCCACTGCTGGACCTCCTGATGGCCCCTGGTGTTTTTGGCCACTGTGTGACCCAGAATGTTGGACTGGATGGGCCATTGGCCTGATCCAACATTGGCTTCTCTTATGTTCTTACGTCTGGGGCAAGTGATGCTCTGTATTCTTGGTGCTTGGAGGGGGGCACCAGTGGGAAATCCTCTAGTGTCCTGGCCCCACTGCTGGACCTCCTGATGGCCCCTGGTGTTTTTGGCCACTGTGTGACCCAGAATGTTGGACTGGATGGGCCATTGGCCTGATCCAACATTGGCTTCTCTTATGTTCTTACGTCTGGGGCAAGTGATGCTCTGTATTCTTGGTGCTTGGAGGGGGGCACCAGTGGGAAATCCTCTAGTGTCCTGGCCCCACTGCTGGACCTCCTGATGGCCCCTGGTGTTTTTGGCCACTGTGTGACCCAGAATGTTGGACTGGATGGGCCATTGGCCTGATCCAACATTGGCTTCTCTTATGTTCTTATGATATAAGATTCAGGTGGGTAGCCCTGTTGGTCTGAAGCAGCAGAACACAGTTTGAGTCCAGGGGCACTTTTAAGACCAACCAAGTTTGATTCTGGCTGTAAGCCTTCGTGTGCATGCACACCTCTTTAGCTATGATCCTTCTTACCTGAAGACGTGTGCACTGACACAAAAGCTTATAGCCAGAATCAAACTTGGTTGGTCTTGGAGGGGCCACCTGTCTCGAACTTTGTCATGATGCAAGTAAATGAAATCAGACACAGAAATACATACCTATCGTTCCTTTTGCCTTATCCTATCTAAAGTTTAAAAGTTAAAATCGTTTCTGAGATACTCAGCAAAGCGCTTTCAGCACCTGGTATTCTTGGCCACTGTGTGACACAGAGTGTTGGACTGGATGGGCCATTGGCCTGATCCAGCATTGGCTTCTCTTATGTTCTTATGTTCTTAACCCACATCTGGGGATTCTGGGGGATTTGAGGTGTTGCTATCTTGCTGCTAGTGGAAAGTGCCATCAAGTCGTAGCCAACTAATGGCAACGTTTTCAGGTTTTCAAGACAAGAGACGAACAGAGGTGGGTTTGCCACTGCCTGCCTCTGCATAGCAACCTTTGAATTCCTTGGTGGTCTCCCATCCAAATACTGACCAGGGCCGACCCTGCTTAGCTTCCAAGATCTGATGAGATTGGGCTAGCCTGGGCCATCCAGGTAAAGGTAGGAGACAAACACAGGTGGTTTTGCCATTGCTTGCCTCTGCGTAGCAACCCTGGACTATCCTTGGTGGCCTTCCATCCCAATACAAGCCAGGGCCGACCCTGCTAAGCTTCCAAAATCTGATGAAATCGGATGAGCCTTGGCCATGCAGGGCAGGGCAAAAGACAGTCAGAGATGGTTTGCCCTTGCCTGCCTCTGCATGACAACCCTGGACTTCCTTGCTGGTCTCCCACCCAAATACTAGCCAGGGCCGACCCTGCTAAACTTCCAAGATCTGACAAGATTGGGCTATCCTGGGCCACCCAGGTCAAGGCAAGAGACTAACAGAGGTGGTTTGCCCTTGCCTGCCTCTGCGTACCAACCATGGAGATCCCTGGTGGTCTCCCACCCAAATACTAGCCAGGGGAGACCCTGCTTAGCTTCCAAGATCTGATGAAATTGGATGAGCCTTGGCCATCCAGGACAGGACAAAAGACCTTCAGAGGTGGTTTCCCATTGCCTGCCTCTGCGTAGTAACCCTGGACTTCCTTGGTGGTCTCCCATCCAAGTACTAAACCAGGGCCGACCTTGTTTAGCTTCCGAGATCAGATGAGATCAGGCTAGCCTCGGCTTGTTTCTAACTTTCACAGGCTCAATCATGTGAAAACACTCCTGACCACACCAAAGTCTTCCCATTTGTCACTTCTGATGGTATCAGCAGAGGGCTTCTCTCAGCTCCGAAGAACCTTCCCATGAAAATCTATGGATCAAAAGGGTGAACTATTCGATCAGCTTGTTCAGAGGTTTTTCCGGGCGTCGATCCATCTATTTAAAGTTATCTCTTTCCCGAGGATGGAGCCGAGAACACAGCTGAGCCAATCTGAAAGGCAGAACAAATTGTCAGGCATGCTGTTCGTTCAGCCCGTACCTCCGGCCGAGAAGACTCTGTGACATAACCGTCGCTGCGGCGACTGAAATGCACCCTGCACATACGCATGCGGCATGATGGCTCTTTCCTTTTCGACCCTCTGTTCCAGGGCTGGGCACTGCCGCTCGCCGGTTACAGCAGAAGCCATTCCTGGCAAACTCTAACTCCAAGTCTCCAGGATTCCAAAGTTACAGCCTCCAAATTTAATCAACGCATCCGTGTGTGGCTGAATTAAGCATGAAACTGCAAGTGCAAAGCAAGGATTTTCCGCCTGGTTATTTAGTAGTAACTCTTTGGCTTCCCAGGTTCTGCTTTTTACACGGCGGGCCAAAGCAGGCCTTCCCCATCTGGATCTTTTTATTCTGTTCTATTGACATTACTTGGAGCTGCAGTGGCTCAAGTGGCTGAGACGCTGAACTGCAGGCTGTGGAAGGTCGGGAGTTCAGCAGTTCGAGACCCGAGTGTGCCGCATGACGGAGTGAGCTCCCGTCTCCAGTTCCAGCTCCTGCCAACCTAGCAGTTTGAAAGCAAGAAATTGCAAGTAGATAAATAGGGACCACTTCAGTGGGAAGGTCACAGCGTTCCGTGTGCCTTGGTGTATAGTCATGCCGGCCACGTCACCACGGAAATGTCTTCGGACAGCGCTGGCTCTTCGGCTTTGAAATGGAGATGAGCACCGCAACCCTAGAGTCGGACTCGACTGGCTTTCGAGCAAGGGAACCTTTACCTTTTCATTGACATTACTTATACTCCGCCTTTCTCTGATTACACAGAGTGAGTGAATACAGCCAACAGGATGGGACTTTCAATAAACCAGGGGTCCCCAACATGGGGGTGCCAGCGGACACCACGGCGCCAGCTGACACTTTTCCTGTGGTGGTTCAGAGCAGCGGACTCTAATCTGGGGGAATGGGATCTGATTCCCCACTCCTCCCGCCCATGCAGCTGTCGGTGTGACTTTGGGTCAGGCACAAGTTCTCTCAGAGCTGTTCTCTCAGGAGCAGTTCTCAAGAGAGCTCTCTCAGCCCCACCCACCTCACAAGGTGTCTGTTGTGGGGAGGGGACGGGAAGGAGATTGTGAGCCGCTCTGAGACTCCGCGTGAAGGGCGGGGGTATAAATCCAATCTCTTCTTCTTCTCTCTTCTGGTCCCTGCCAAGCAGGGTTGCCATACCCTTATGGGGGTGTGGTTCCCCCTGATTTTTGGGGGCCCAATCCGCCACCGCCCAGCTGATCGGCGGGGGAGCCCCACCCCAAAGAGCCCCGCCCCGGCCAACATGCCTGGTGCAATGATGTCCCCTGGAGTTGACATAATCACAGTGGGCATGTTACACCGGGGATACTCTAGCATTTGGGCAAAAACTCTATGGTGACAATGGGGGGGGGTTGCCCAAATCCTAGAGCGTTCTGCTCAACGTGCCTGGTGCAATGACGTCCCCTCTGGGTGACACCGGAAGACTGCCGGAGCAAGACTGAAACCCCCACCACCAGCAGCAGGCAGGTAAAAGCTGGCACCCCTACTGCCAAGTGTTTCTAGAAAGTGGGTGGGGCCCATTGCAACTTTTGCCCAGCAAGGCTTCTGATTGGCCACTGGAAATCTGGCTGGCTGTGCAGATTTTTAAAAAGTTGCTTGTGTAGCAGCTGCCACCACAGCACAAGGGTCTTCACTTCATAACTGAAGGTAAGCTGTGTGTATGCAATAAAATATTTTTAAACGATATGTTCATTTTAAAAAGCATCCTATTAAGAAGGAGGAGGAGGAGATTGGATTTAGACCCCGCCCTTTACTTGGCGTCCCAGAGTGGCTTACAAACTCCTTTCCCTTCCCCTCCCCACAACAGGCACCCTGTGAGGTAGCTGGGGCCGAGAGAGCTCTGGGGCAAGTGATGCTCTGTCTTCTTGGTGCTTGGGAGGGGGGGACAGTGGGAGGGCTCCTAGTGTCCTGGCCCCACTGCTGGACCTCCTGATAGCACCTGGGATTTTTGGCCACTGTGTAACAGAGTGTTGGACTAGATGGGCCATTGGCCTGATCCAACATTGGCTTTTCTTATGTTCTTACTTTCAAAGGAGACTGGAACAAATTTAGAGTCCAGTGGCGCCTTTAAGACCAACAAAGTTTCACTCAAGGGATGAGCTTCCATGTGCAAAGCACACTTTTTCAAATACAAATGCTGGGAAATAGTCTCCCGGGTATTTGCAACGCAGAGCTTTCCAACAACAGTTTGCAATGCCAGGAATGTTGCCGGATAGCTGCATTCTAAGGCCGAAACCACCTCTATAGAGAAGCCACCCTTTCGGGGAGGCTGCAGGCTTCCATTTCAAAGCGGCGCTGTTGCAAAGGGCTAATCCTGAAAGGCCCGGAGCAGGCCGCTCTATTGCGGGCCTCCAAAGCATTGCAGTGGGCCTCAGCTGGCACAGGCAAAAGCATGAATGTGGCAGATGCCAGCCTCCAGGTGGAGCCTGGGGACCCCCCAGAATCACAGCTCATCTCCAGACTACAGAGATCAGTTCCCCGGGAGAGAATGGCTGCTTTGGAGGGTAGAATCTGTGTCATTGCACCCCACTGAAGTCCCTGTCCTCCCCAGGCTCTATCCCCAGTTTTCCAGGAGTCTCCCAACCTGGATCTGGGAACCCTACCCCCCACAACCCCCCACAACCCCCCACAACCACAGGTGCGGCCCACACCGTCCCTACTAAGCCCCTACCTCTGTGGTCATCTTCAAGCAGTGGTGAAGTGCGCGGACTCTAATCTGGGAGAGCCGGGAGCGGAGCTCCGGCAGTAAAGAACCCAGGGGGCGGGTAGATGCAACAAGCCCCACCCCCTGCTCCCAGCAGCCCTCAGTCAGAGCAAAAAGCAGCCAGGTAAGTTGCAGAGCTCCCTCCAGCCCCCCGGTCCAAAACAGTCCAGTGGCGCCTTTAAGACCAAGTTTTATTCCGGCACAAGCTCTCCCTCCTCTGCGAGGACAGATCTGCACATCCCCCCCCATAGCTAGCAGTCCAAAACAGCCCAGTGGCACCTTTAAGACCAAGTTTTATTCAGGTACAAGCTCTCCCTCCTCTACGAGGACAGATCTGCACGTTCCCCCCCTTCCAATAGCTAGCAATCCAAAACAGTCCAGTGGAGCCTGAGCGGTGGGCGTTGCCTTCTGACACACTTCCGGTGATGTCAGGGGGTGTGGCATAGGCAAATGAGTTATGCTAATGAGTTATGCTAATAAGCTCCTGCACCTCTTTTTCTACGAAATGACCCCTGGAGATTGTAAATCGCTCGGAGACTCCAAGTGAAGGGCGGGGTATGAATCCAATCTCTTCCACTTCTTCTGCTAATGCCACCGTGTCCATCCTCCAAAGCAGCCATTTTCTCCGGGGGACCTGATCTCCAGGTGCCACCTGGAGGTTGGGAAACCTGTCCAGGTCACACCCGGAGGTTGGTGACCCTACCCTGACCCTTGAGTTTGCTTCTGCCAAGTTTTTGCCTGCAAAAGGCACTGGAGCGCTGCCCCACAAAAAGACCCAGACAAAGTGGCAACATTGACTGTAAACTAGAGATGTAAAATTTCCGGAAATTTTGAAGCTTGGGGGGGAAAAAACCGTTTTTTTTTCTGGGTTTTTTGGTGAAAAAATGGAAATTTGGGGGGAAATGAACAAAAATGCTACATTAGCACTTCTTTTTTCTTTTCCAGATTGAAAGTCATTCTGTTACTTTAGGAACATAAAATACAACTATGGACATTTTTACTTGGCATGAAATTATCACAACTAGCATATTAAAAATATAAGTGTATCCAAACAATTATTACAAACAGAATACCTGCCCACATGCAAAAACAAAAGTGAAACCTTTTTCTTGTGACAACAGCACCTCCTAAAGGAAGAAATGCATCTTGTTCTTGCACTGGAGAGTTCAGTTTGTAACCTAGGACTTGCTTGTCCTCAGTGCACAGAAATTAGATCAATCTGATACCGTACGTATTTTTTAGAAATGATTTGGAAAATATTTGAACACCTTGTCTTAAGATATTCTACTCATCATGCTAAAATAAAACGTTCCATAATCAATTCTTTTTCTTTTCTTTTTTCAATTTTTCGGATAAAAACAAAAAAGGCTTCTGGAAAAAAAATTTCCAAATTTCTCCCGGGGCCTTCACATCTCTACTGTAAACTAGTTGCCCAATCTTGGCAAGAGCAAATTCCTCTGTTGATCCCCCCTGATATGTTAAGTCGGCTTCAAAGTCCGTCAGGGAAGAAAAGGCCCCTGAGGGCAGAACTTTGTAGCCCCATTGTTCCTGCAAGTGAACCCACCTTCTCTCCATTCACTCAGGAGAAACTGGTCTGGCTAGCTAGATAAGGGGCAGAATTGGCATCTGCATAATCCAGCTCATACCAATGATCTTTTTGTTGATGTTCTTTTTCTACAAAGAATTCAAGAGCAGCTCGAGTCAAGCCTTAGGCAGGGGAGGGGTTGGGACTACCAGCTCTGGGGAGGGGTAGAATGCAGGGTGTAGAGAGAAAACCTAAGAACATCAGAAGAGGTGTGCTGGATCAGACCAGTGACAATCCATCCAGTCCAGCATCTCTGCCTCACACAGGGAACATCAGAAGAGCCCTGCTGGATCAGACCAGGGAGGGTCCATCTAGTCCAGCCTCCTGTCTCACACAGGGGCCAACCAGTTCCTCTGGAGGGCCAACAACAGGGCAGAGAGGCCGAGCCTTCTTAAGAACATCAGAAGAGCCCTGCTGGGACAGACCAGTGA
>NW_015172072.1:251247-251431 GCF_001447785.1 Gekko japonicus
CTTAAGAACATCAGAAGAGCCCTGCTGGAGCAGACCAGTCCATCCAGTCCATCCTCCTGTCTCACATGGGGGCCAACCAGTTCCTCTGGAAGGCCAGCAACAGGGCAGAGAGGCCGAGGCCTTCCCCTGATAAGAACATCAGAAGAGCCCTGCTGGAGCAGACCAGTCCATCCAGTCCAGCCTC
>NW_015172072.1:251584-251714 GCF_001447785.1 Gekko japonicus
TGGAGAGCCGAACAAAGAGGGCACATGGATGCAAACAGAAGGAGTGGGAGGGGGGAATGTTATTACAAAAGGAGTCCCAAAGGTCCGGTGAGCCAAGCCAGGGATATTTTAGAACTCCAGAGACTCATAC
>NW_015172072.1:251877-261978 GCF_001447785.1 Gekko japonicus
AGGAGGAGATTGGATTTATACCCCACCCTTCACTCGGCGTCTCAGAGCGGCTTACAGACTCCTTTCCCTTCCCCTCCCCACAACAGACACCCTGGGAGGGAGGTGGGGCTGAGAGAGCTCTCTTGACAGAAACTGCTCTTGAGAGAAGAGGAGATTGGGTTAAGAGCGGCTTACAGACTCCTTTCCCTTCCCCTCCCCACAACAGACACCCTGGGAGGGAGGTGGGGCTGAGAGAGCTCTCTTGACAGAAACTGCTCTTGAGAGAAGAGGAGATTGGGTTTATACCCCACCCTTCACTACCCAAAGGAGTCTCAGAGCAGCTTACAAACTCCTTTCCCTTCCCTTCCCCACAACAGACACCCGGTGAGGTAGGTGGGGCTGAGAGAGCTCTGACAGAAACTGCTCTTTTTCAAGGACAGCTCTGAGAGAACTGTGGCTTGCCCAAGAACACCCAGCAGCTGCGAGTGGAGGAGTGGGGAATCAAACCCGGTTCTCCCAGATTAGAGTCCGCGCACTTCACCACGACACCAAAGAGGCGGAACTTGGCATTGTACCCCATTGAAATCGCTCCCCTCCCCAAACCCTGCCCTCTTCTAGCTCTCCCCTCAAATTTCCCATGGTAGAGTTGGCAAGAAGAAGAAGAAGAGATGAAGAGATTGGATTTCTACCCCGCCCTTCACTACCCAAAGGTGTCTCAGAGCGGCTGACAAACTCCTTTCCTCTCCCCTCCCCACAACAGGCACCCTTTGAGGTAGGCGGGGCTGAGAGAGCTCTTGACAGAAACTGCTCTCTTTCAAGGACAGCTCTGATCAGAACTACGGCTTGCCCAAGGTCATCCAGCAGGTGCAAGTGGAGGAGTGGGGAATCAAACCCGGTTCTCCCAGATGAGAGTCCGCACACTTAACCACGACACCAAACCTCCTGTTGCATTTTCCTCGAATCAGGCCCGTGTAGCTGACGCACACCTCCCCTGCCACCAGATGGCTTGGGGGGCATTTTGAAAAGGGGGGGGGGCGATTGCTAGATCACTGTAGTGCTGTTGTGTTCATCTTCCGGCGCCTCCGAAATCTTCGCTTCCGTTGAAAAAGGAGTGTAGCCGTCGAGAAAGGCACACTATGCTGGTGGTGGAATGCGGCATCAAGTGGTGGCCTATTTCTGGTTACCCGGTCGGGTTTTCAAGGCAAGAGACGCTCAGAGGTGGTTTGCCCTTGCCTGCCTCTGCGTGGCGACCCTGGACTTCCTTGCTGGTCCCCGATTTAAGCGCTGACCCTGCTTAGCTCCCAAGATCTGATGAGATCGGGCTAGCCTGGGCCGTCCAGGTCAAGGCAAGAGATGATCGGAGGTGGTTTTGCCATTTCCCGCCTCTGCGTAGCAACCCTGGGCTTCCTTGCTGGTCTCTCATCCAAGCGCTAACCATGACTAAACTTTGCTTCCGAGATCTGATGAGATAAGAAGAAGAAGAAGAAGAGATTGGGTTTATACCCCGCCCTTCACTACCCAAGAGAGTCTCAGAGCGGCTCACAAACTCCTTTCCCTCCCCCTCCCCACAACAGACAGACACCCTGTGAGGTAGGTGGGGCTGAGAGAGCTCTGACAGAAACTGCTCTTTTTCAAGAACAGCTGTGCCAGAACTATGGCTTGCCCAAGGTCATCCAGCAGCTGCGAGTGGAGGAGTGGGGAATCAAACCCGGTTCTCCCAGATTAGAGTCTGCGCACTTAACCACCACACCAAAGAGGCGGAACTTGGCATTATACACCATTGAAGTCCCTCCCCTCCCCAAACCCTGCCCTCTTCTAGCTCTCCTCTCAAATTTCCCATGGTAGAGTTGGCAAGAAGAAGAAGAGACGAAGAGATTGAATTTATACCCCGCCCTTCACTACCCAAAGGTGTCTCAGAGCGGCTTACAAACGCCTTTCCCTTCCCCACAACAGACACCCTGTGAGGTAGGTGGGGCTGGGAGAGCTCTTCTGAGAACTGCTCGTGAGAGAACAGCCCTGAGAGGACTTGTGACTGACCCAAGGTCACACCAGCAGCTGCACGTGGAGGAGTGGGGAATCAAACCCGGTTCTCCCAGATTAGAGTCTGCAGCTCCTAACCACTACACCAAACGGGGCCTCTCTGAGGTAAGCTAGGCGAAAAGTGTGTGACTGGCCCAAGGTCACCCAGCGAGCTTCTATGACGGAGTGGAGATTCGAACGCAGGTCTTTCAGATACTCATCTGGGGCTGTAGCCACCACACCACCCCGCTGATGTGCAGGGGGACAACTGGGTCCCAGCAGTGGACCGGCTCCTCTCCTGGCCCTGAGCGCCTTCGGCTGGGTTCAAGCCAAGCCCTTGTCCCAATGCCCGAGGGGGTTGTATGCGTGGCATAGACCCAACCAGAGGCCCTGCAAACCCAGGCGCTAACCTGGCATCAGGGGAACAAGACACCTTGAACTGATGGCTCACCTTTAAAAAAAAAACAACCCCATGGCCTCATCACCAAATGCTGAATCACTACGCCTTCTTTCCGGCATGGTGGCCCACGAGGTTTCTGTGGGCGCGAAGAACTCGGCGTTTTGGCAGAAGAACATCCTCGGTAACGCCTGTTTTCCTCAGTCCCTGACGCTCTCCTGCCAAAATGTCCACTCCTCCACAGCCACAGATGGCTCATGTGCCAAACACGGATGTGGGAAGGGAAGTCCAAACATCTGTGAGGAAAAATACAAGCAGATGGGTCAGGGAGGGACACAATTCAAGCCTCATCGCCGTGAAAAGGCCACACAGAGAGACAAAGAAATTGCTTGGTACTATGTACTGAGGTACTCTTGAGAGTCCCTTGGACTGCAAGTGTACTGAGGTACTCTCGAGAGTCCCTTGGACTGCAAGGAGATCAAATCAGTCAATCCTAAAAGAAATCAACCCTGACTGTTCCCTGGAAGGCCAGATAATGAAACTGAAGCTCAAAGACTTTGGCCACCCAATGAGAAGGGAGCCCTCCCTGGAGAAGAAGACCCTGATGCTGGGAAAGACTGAAGGTCAAAGGAGACGGGGACGGCAAAGGATGAGATGGTTGGACAGTGTCACCGATGCAACGAACATGAAATTGAGCCAACTTCAGAGGACAGCAGAAGACAGGAGGGCCTGGCGGGAGCTGGTCCATGGGGTCGCGGAGAGTCGGACTCGACTGTGCGACTGAACAACAACAACTGAGGTACCATGTACTGTGGTGGTCCCGTTCAGAGCCCTGCTGTGGAGACCCGAGATCTGTGGTCCACCGAGCAGTTAGCACCCGAAAACCTTAGCTGACATCTTTTCAAAAAGCAGGTTGCTAGTCCTCAGGGCCGTGGAGAAGATCGGGCATTCAGGGAAGCATTTTTATTTGTTGTTAGGTTCAGGATGGACAAACAGCAAAACCACTTTAGACAGAGGCCCCGGTCACACGGGAGGATTTGCCCCGCGAAACGGACGGGTTGAGGGCGGATTAAACCAGCGCGATTAGATGCCAACATCTGGCAAGCGTCACGCCCTGCAAAACGCAGATTTACACTACTACCTACTACCTACAGCTGTGGTGACTCAAGTGTTTAAGATGCTGAACTGCAGGCTGTGGAAGGTCTGTAGTTCAGCAGTTCGAGACCCGAGTGTACCGCATGATGGAGCGAGCTCCCGTCTCTAGTTCCAGCTCCTGCCAACCTATCAGTTCGAAAGCAAGAAATTGCAAGTAGATAAGTAGGTACCGCTTCGGTGGGAAGGTAACAGCGTTCCGTGCGCCTTGGTGTTTAGTCATGCCGGTCACATGACCACGGAAACGGAGATGAGCACCGCAACCCTAGAGTCGGATTCGACTGGCTTTCGAGCAAGGGAACCTTTACCTTTACCTACTTGGAAACGTGCAGCCGTGTGATCGCCGACGCGCCCGTACCCCCTGGTATGCGAGGCCCTGCCACACTGCGCATGTGCACAACTGCGCAGCTGCCTCGCCTCGCCCTTCGTCCCATCGCTTCCCCCTCGGCATGTGATCGCGGCGGGGAGCAAATGCAGCTCGGCTCGGGGGATCTGTCTGATCCCGATGCCGCGCTTCAATTTGCTGGGCCTCTAAAAAGCCGCACTTCTGCCACGGCTTTTCTTGCTAGTGTGGCCGGGGCCGGAGAGTGATTAAAATGTGGGATTTGCTGCCAGAGGATGGAGTCACCGCCACAGGAACACGCAGCTTTAAAGGGGGGTGAGAGAGATTCATGGAGGATGAGCCTTATTAATGGGACCTTCTGCATGCCAAGCAGAGACTCTACCAGTGAGCCACAACCCCCCACCAAACACATATGAACCCACTTTATATTGAACCTAACTGGAGATACTGGGGATTGAACCTGGGCCCTTCAACATGCGGGGCAGATGCTTTACCCCTGAGCCACAGCCTAACCCCTCTGATCTTAGCCTCTGTTTCTTCCCAAACAGCCAGAACTGCAGATACAAATTCTGCAGCTCTGGGGACCCGAGAGTGTACTTACACTGCAAAGTTTAAACGAGTTCTAAACCAGTTTCAACTCTTGGGAACTGAAATGGAAATGGCCACCCAGCAAAGGCCCTTTGCTGCCTTCACAAAGCTACCACCTGCAGACTTCTTTAGATGAAAAGACGGGGTCCAAACCACCTTCCAAAGGGGTCTGTGTTTGTTGTTCAGGTGTACCCCAAACAGACTGCACCCAGCCATGCCGGTAAAGACCAGAGAATCCGAGGATGCTTGCAAGGGCGAAGGGGCCAGCTACATGGAACACCGGAAGCTGCCTTCTTCTGAATCAGACCATCGGTTCATCGGGGTCAGGACTGCCAACTCACCTCCTGCCTGGTCCTTTTTCCCATCACCTCCTGCCCGGTCCTTTTTAACTGGAAATGCCGGGGATTGAACCTGGGACCTTCTGCATGCCAAGCAGAGGCTCTGCCACTGAGCCACAGCCCCTCTTTACAGCTCTCCAGGGTCTCAGGCGGAGGTCTTTCCCATCACCTCCTGCCTGGTCCTTTTTAAATGGAAATGCCGGGGATTGAACCTGGGACCTTCTGCATGCCAAGCAGAGACTCTACCAGTGAGCCACAACCCCCCACCAAACACATATGAACCCACTTTATATTGAACCTAACTGGAGATACTGGGGATTGAACCTGGGCCCTTCAACATGCGGGGCAGATGCTTTACCCCTGAGCCACAGCCTAACCCCTCTGATCTTAGCCTCTGTTTCTTCCCAAACAGCCAGAACTGCAGATACAAATTCTGCAGCTCTGGGGACCCGAGAGTGTACTTACACTGCAAAGTTTAAACGAGTTCTAAACCAGTTTCAACTCTTGGGAACTGAAATGGAAATGGCCACCCAGCAAAGGCCCTTTGCTGCCTTCACAAAGCTACCACCTGCAGACTTCTTTAGATGAAAAGACGGGGTCCAAACCACCTTCCAAAGGGGTCTGTGTTTGTTGTTCAGGTGTACCCCAAACAGACTGCACCCAGCCATGCCGGTAAAGACCAGAGAATCCGAGGATGCTTGCAAGGGCGAAGGGGCCAGCTACATGGAACACCGGAAGCTGCCTTCTTCTGAATCAGACCATCGGTTCATCGGGGTCAGGACTGCCAACTCAGACTGGCAGCTGCTCTCCGGGGTCTCAGGCGGAGGTCTTTCCCATCACCTCCTGCCTGGTCCTTTTTAACTGGAGATGCCGGGGATTGAACCTCAGACCTCCTGCATGCCACTAAGCCAGGGGCCCTGCCATCCGCTTCTGCTGCATGTGTGGACAGGCCCAAGATGCCAAGTGCTGCCCTTTTTGCAACCTCAGAAGGGGGCGCTTGTACCGGCGGCCCGGGCATCAGACGCGAGCCTCGATCTCTTCCACAAGTTTCTCTGCAGAGATCCACATGAGGAAATGCAGACTGATCTTCTCTCTGTAATGCTGCCGAGGGCGATGGTGATCAGGAGACATGTGCCAGGCGGGGCCTGCATGAGGAACTCCAGGTCCAGAAGGGCTCACTCGGAGGACTGGGGTCAAACGCCACCAAGTCTGAGTCTGCAGCGCCACCTGCTGGCTGGAACCTTGCACCCAAGAGGCTGCTTTGGTTTTCTTAATTAATGTTTTATTTATTTACTGGCGCCCGAAACCCTGTAGGGTTTTCAAGGTGAGACATTCAGAGGTCATTTGCCACTGCCTGCCTCTGCGTAGCAACCGGGGACTTCCTGGGTGGCCTCTCAACCCAATACAAGCCAGGGACCTTGCTTAACTTCTTGGATCTGACAAGATTGGGCCGACGTCCAGGTCAGGGCAAGAGACAAACAGAGGTGGTTTGCCCTTGCCTGCCTCTGCATAGCAACCCTGGACGTCCCTGGTGGTCTCCCATCCAAATACTAGCCAGGGGAGACCCTGCTTAGCTTCCAAGACCTGACAAGATTGGGCTAGCCTGGCCCATTCAGGTGGAGGCAAGAGACATTCAAAGGTGGTTGGCCATTGCCTGCCTCTGCGTAGCAACCCCGTGCTTCCTTGGTGGATGCTAACCAGTGCTGACCCTGTTTCGTTTCTGAAATCTGATGATATGGGGGCAGCCTGGGTCATCCATTTACTTATTAAAGCATTGGTATCCTACCTTTCCTTGTTGGTTTAAGGCGACGTAAAATAAGTTAAAAACGTTTCCACTTAAAATCAAAAATCATAGAATGTTAGAGTTGGAAGGAACCTTGCAGGTCATCTAGTCCCACCCCCTGCACTCTGCAGGAGCACAGCCGAAAGATAGCCCTACATACCTACAACATACCCGAAAGATGGTCGTCCAGCCTCTGCTTGAAAACGTCCAGCGAAAGAGCACCCACCACCTCCCGAGGCAGACTGGTCCACTGTTCAGCTACTCTCACTGTTAGGAAGTGTCTCCTGATATTTAGCCGGTAACGACTCCCTTGCAATTTCCACCCATTAGATCTAGTCTTGCAATCCGGAGCAAGAGAGAATAGATCTGCTCCATCTTCTACATGACAGCCCTTCAGATACTTGAAGACTGCAATCGTGTCCCCTCTAAGCCTTCTCTTTCCCAGGCTGAACAGACCCAACTCTTTCAGACTTTCCTGCTAAGACTTGGATTCCAACCTTCTCACCGCCCTGGTTGCCCTCTTCTGGACACGCTCGAGCTTGTCAACATCCTTCCTCAAATGTGGTCCTCAGAACTGGACACAGAACTCCAGGTGAGGCCTGAGTCCATAGCAGAATAGAGTGGAACTACCACCTCCCGTGATCTGGACACGAGGCTTCTGTGAATGCATCCTAAGATCGCATTAGCTTTCTTTGCAGTCACATTGCACTGCTGGCTCATGTTTAGCTTGTGATCATCCAGAACACCTAGATCCCTTTCACATGTGGCCATCAAGCCAAGTCCCTCCCATTCTATATCTGCGCCTTTGATTTTTTGTACCTAAGTGTAGGACTTTGCACTTCTCTCTATGGGAATTCATTTTATTTGTCTCAGGCCACTGTTCCAGCCTATCTAGATCATTTTGAATCCTGACTCTGTCTTCTTCAGAATTAGCAATCCCACCCCGTTTCGTGTCATCTGCAAATTCGATCAGCATCCCCTCTATGTCTTCCTCCAGGTCATTTATAAAAACATTTAACAACACTGGGCCGAGGACCGAGCCCTGTGGCACTCCACTCGAGACTTCCTTCCACGTAGACGCAGAGCCATTTACACGTGGTACCAAAGCATGGAAGAGAGATACAGCAGCCACAAGAGCTGGTGGCAGAAAGCATGGGCAAGCCCCAGCCGATTTACAGTGACCCCATAGGTTTTTCAAGGCAAGAGACGTTGGGAGGTGTTTTGCCCTTGCCTGCCTCTGCGTGGTGACCCTGGACTTCCTTGGAGGTCTCCCCCCTAAATACTAACCAAAGCCAACCCTGCTTAGCTTCCAGGACCAAGTAACTTTAAAGTTGTGGTGGCTCAAGTGGTTAAGACGCTGAACTGCAGGCTGTGGAAGGTCGGTAGTTAAGCAGTTCGAGACCCGGGTTGCCGCATCTCTGTGTGAGTCACTGCTCCGGGCTCATCTCCTCCGAATCAGGAAACACATCCAAGATTGTGCTTAACAGTTACCCAAGAATGGTCTCTACCAATGATGGGAAATTTACTTCAACTTTCTGGCAGGAGTTTGGAGCCTACCCTGAATTTGTGCAGATGAAGCATTCCTCCACTGACGGGACTCTCGGTTACGGTAGTTTAAGAAAACAGGGGGCCGTGGTGGCTCAGAGGTTAAGACGCTGAGCTGCAGACCGGAAGATCGGTAGCTCGGCAGTTCGAGGCCGGAGTGCCGCGTGACTGGGTCTCCGGCTTGGAAACGGAGATGAGCACCACCCCCGAGAGTCGGATTCGACTGGCTTTCAAGTAAGGGAAACCTTTACCTTTAAAAAAAACCAGGAGTACGGAACCCCTACCGCTTCACTTACCCAGGTATTCAAATAACCAAAAGTCCCTCCTGCTTTTGCAGCGGGATTTACCTGCTTACCGCCTCTTCCGACAACATTTCTGTCTTCCTGCTCTCCTTGCTGGTTTCCAGATCTTGTACTGCACCGGCCCGTTTCATGGGAGACCGGGCCACAGAACCCCCCGAGGGGAGAGCGTATTGGGCCTCCCCACCCCACCCATTCACACACACACAGGAACCCAACGGAGTATAAAACAGTAAGTATTTATTTGACAACCTGCGTATTAAAAATATAGTTCCCCCCCCCCTCTTCTTCCCTCGTGCAGAAAGCAGACCTGTCCTACTCGCTCCCGGTAGCCTGGGACTCCAATGCCGGAACAGACCAGATTGCTTGACTACACCTCTTGGGCTACCACCGCCGCCCCTTGGTGACTGTTTCCCTTGCCCCAGAGGGGACAGAGACTAAATAAAGGCAAGAAACTTGGCATCTGCCACCCGGCTGGCGGCCACGTTTGCAGAAGGTCGGGCGGCCTTCTTTACTCTGTCACGGACTGCAAACTCTCCGGGCAGAGCCGGAGTCTGGCCGACGACGCTTCGTGCACAGGGCTGGGCTGGAACACTTGATAGCTGTAGGCCACGTCGCAAAAACCCCTTGCACGCTCTCTCTGGGTCACAACCCCCCCCCTTGCATGCGCTCTCTGGGTCACAGGCAATGCTCCCTCTAAGCTGTGGAGTCTTGTGAGCAAAAATTCCGTTTTGTGAGCTCTTGGCATGAAAGCTGTGAGCGAGCGATTTGGCCGCTGCATTATTTTAGTTAGCTCTGGAGCCATCCCTTCCCGGGCAAAGCCAAAATCCCTGAGCCGGAGGCTAAAAAACTGTGAGCTGGCTCACACTCACTCGGCTTAGAGGGAACACTTATCACCACCCCGCCCCCCTGGCATGCACTCTCTGGGTCATGGGGTCCCTAGCTGTTCGTGGAACTAACAGCCAAGGGATGCACCTCTCCGAGGATACAAAAATCCACACAAAGGGGCCAGCAGCTCCCACAGCAATTGAGAGTTCTCGGAATCCCAAAGGAACTGCCGGGTCTACAGAAAAAACGTGACTCTTTGCCCCCCTGGCCATGCACTCTCTGGGTCACGGGGCCCCTAGCTGTCCATGGAACTAACAGCCAAGGGATGCCCCTCTCCGAGGATACAAAAATCCACACAAAGGGGCCAGCAGCTCCCACGGCAATTGAGAACTCTCGCAATCCCAAAGGAACTGCCGGGTCTGCAGAAGAAACGTGACTGTTTTTTAGAAAACGGGATTAACAACACCCATCAGGAAGAGGAGGAGATGGGATTCATACCCCATGGCCCTTCACTACCCGAAGGAGTCCCAGAGCGGCTTACAATCTCCTTCGCCTTCCCCTCCCCACAACAGACACCCTGTGAGGCAGGTGGGGCTGAGAGAGCTCTTTCGAGGACTGCTCCTGAGAGAACAGCCCTGAAAGAACTTGTGACTGGCCCAAGGTCATGCCAGCTGCTGCATGTGGAGGAGTGGGGAACCGAACCCGGTTCTCCCAGTTTAGAGTCCGCGCTCCTAACCATGACATCAAACGTGATGGTATCACAGCAGCCCAAATGGGCGCCCGATGTCCCGCCAGGAGGTGAGTGAGGTGGTGGTGGTGAAGAGGGGAGA
>NW_015172072.1:262134-268642 GCF_001447785.1 Gekko japonicus
CAGACTTGCGACCTCTGTTATTTTTCGGCCCTCCACAGCAGGCTTCCCCAAATTTCTCTTTTCAAGGAATCATAAGAACATAAGAGATGCCAATGTTGGATCAGGCCAAAGGCCCATCCAGTCCAACACTCTGTATCACACAGTGGCCAGAAATACCAGGTGCCATCAGGAGGTCCAGCAGTGGGGCCAGGACATTAGAAGCCCTCCCACTGTTGCCCCCCCCCAAGCACCAAGATGACAGAGCATCACTTGCCCCAGAGCCCCTATCTATACCTTGTGGCTAGTTTGGGTGGAGATCCTGGAGGTTTTTTTGTCATCTTCTGGGCATGGAGCAGGGGTCACTGGGTGTGTGTGGGGGGAGGCATTTGTGAATTCCCTGCATTGTGCAGGGGGTTGGACTAGATGACCCTGGAGGTCCCTTCCAGCACTGTGATTCTAAGAGTTTGCAATGCTACCTCTTAACGAATATCTGAAGGTGTATGTGTGCACACAAAAGCTTATACCCAGAATTAAACTTTGTTGGTCTTAAAGGTGCCGCCGGACTCCAACTTTTCTCTGTTGCTTCAGACCAACACGGCCACCCACCTGAATCCTAATAAAATAGTTTTGCTCTCCCCCCCCCCACCGAGGAGAGGGGGGTTTGTAAATGGAAAAGCAGTTCGTTTTTTCCTCACTGATCTCACACAGAATTGGGATACAGTTTCGGGCTTTATCTGCATCATGAATTCCGGGAAACGTTCATTCAAAGGGTCACCCGACGTCAGAGTGACTTGCGGGAGCTCACACACAATTCCGGATTCACGGAAAACGGCTGGCTTGTTGAACAAGGGCCCGACAAATTCATCTTATTTAAAATGGCTTGTGGACGTTCCGATCGAGGTTCGGATGGACCACTGGTCCGACCCAGCGGGGCTCCTCTTAGGTTCTTTCCTGGGCTAGGAAAGGCACGGAAGCCGAGGGAATCGCTTTACGAAAAAGGAGGGCTTCCCAGCCGCAAGGTGGGCCCTCTCTGCGAAAAGTCATTTCCTGGAAGACGATGGAAGTCTATGCTTCAACTCTATTATTTTTTTTAAAAATCGGTGCATCAATAGGTTACAGAGAATACAAAAGGGGGAAACAAAATACAAAACGAAAACAGAGCTATTTCAACGTGCCCCCAAAGCAGCTTTCTGTTCACGGGGCATTCGCGTTTACCTACGGAAGCCGCTTTCGCTTTTCGGTCCCGGGCACGACTGTGGGAGGGTGAAACCGGCCTGCCGTCGTGCCCGTTCATGACAAGACGGCCATGCCAAGGAGCGACGAGTGAGAGATAGATGATCCTCCGCAGATTCTGGGCACCAGCTGAGTGGCTCTGAGCCGTCCGGTCTTGGGCTGAGGCTCTCTGCACGGTAAACGTTCTCCAAAGGTCCCTTCCAACTCGATGACTCTCTGCTTCTACAGCAGACGGAATGTTCCCTTGCTTAAAAGAATGCACAGATCGGCTCTCTGCTGAGCTTGATTGGGGCCAACTTAGCAAAGGGGTGGCTCTCTCTCTGCCTGCAGGGTTGCCATCTCCAGGCAGGGACATTCCTGGAGATTTTAGGGGTGGAGCCCGGGGAGGCAAAGGAACTCAGCGGAGATGTGACGGCAGAGTCCAAAGCCACCATTTTTTCCATCTCTGTCATCTAGGGATGAGCTGTGACTCCGGGAGATCTCCAGGCCCCACCTGGAGATTGGCAAGCATGCCTCCGGGGCTTTGGTGGTAAGGTTCTCCTGGCCTGCTCCCTCCGCGAGGAATTTGGGTACCTTCTGCGTGTGCAAAGCCAGCCTGAACCACCGTCCCTCCCCATGACGGAAATGGTTAGCACAAGACTGCGGGAAGTTGGCACCAACGCTCCCTCGAAGCTGTGGAGTCCTGTGAGCAAAAATTCTACTTTGTGAGCTACTGGCATTAAAGCTGTCAGCAGGCGATTTGGCTACTGCATAAATTAGTTCGCTCTGGAGCAATGTTCCCTCTAAGCTTTAGAGCCTTGTGAGCAACAATTCTACTTTGTGAGCTACCGGCATTAAAGCTGTGAACGAGCGATTTGGCTGCTGCATAAATTAGTTTGCTCTGGATCCATCCTTCCTGAGCTAAGACAAAAAATGTGTGAGCCGGAAGGTAAAAAAACCTGTGAGCTAGCTCACACTCACTCAGCTTAGAGGGAACAGTGGTTGGCACGTGTACCTCGTAGCCAAACGTCCGAAATACCGCCCCTAATTCTCCCGCATCTCGTCCAAGAAACATTCTTCTCCTTCCAACCGAAACGGGAAAGATTTTTTAAAAGGAACACTTCTCTCTTTTGATGCCCTACTGCACAATATCTAGTTTCCAAGGAACGGGCCAAAAGTGCTACATTCCACTAGAAGAAGAAGAGACTGGATTTATACCCCGCCCTTCACTACCCAAAGGTGTCTCAGAGCGGCTGATAAACTCCTTTCTTTTCCCCTCCCCACAACAGACACCCTGGGAGGGAGGTGGGGCTGAGAGAGCTCTCTCGAGAATTGCCCTTGAGAGAACAGCTCCGAGAGAACTTGTGACTGACTCAAGGTCACACCAGCAGGTGGAAGTGGAGGAGTGGGGAACCAAACCCGGTTCTCCCGGGTTAGAGTCCGCGCACTTCACCACGACACCAAACTGACTGTCTAGACTAGACAGCTAGGCCACTATGGCTAGGATTACTCCTTTAAGATGGCAGTTCGTTTTCAGCTCGGGGGTCGGGGAGAATGGCGTGATGCCCCTGCTGTGCCATGGCCCCTTGTAGGTTGACCCTGTGAGGGAGGTGGGGCTGAGAGAGCTCTTGACAGAAATGGCTCTTTTTCAAGGACAGCTCTGATGGGACTGTGGCTTGCCCAAGGTCATCCAGCCAGGTGCAAGTGGAGGAGCGGGGAATCAAACCCGGTTCTCCCAGATTAGAGTCTGCGCACTTAACCCGCACACCAAACTGGCTCTCTCTACACCAAACTGGCAGGATCCGGTTGCCGGGAGGGGAGGAGGAGGAGCACCAGGAGGTCAAAACGTCTTGGGTTCGAACGGCAGCGAGAACCTTCTGCGTGCAAAGCCGTAACAGAACTGGTTAGGAAACAAATATCGAGACTTGGTGTCGCAGGCGTGGTTGAGGACGAGCTGACAGAGCCTGCAGAAACCGCAGCTGGCCCCTCTGAAGCAGCAGAGGAGGATAGCTGGCAAATGCCTGTAACAGCAGTCTTCACACCTGGCCCAGATAAGAAGGAAGAACTGCAAGCTGAAAGTCCTCCTGACTCACCCGCACGTGTGACTCGTTTCAGGGAGTGACTGCGGCAAAACTTAGCAACCAGGTGAAGAGAGGCCAGGCTACAGGGGAGACGCTCAGCTAGCCCAGAGTTCTAACAGGAGCCTGGCTGATCGCACAGCTGGCTAATTGGCAACAGCATTTAACTCCACACTCTGGGCAGTACCTGTTGTGGAAACAACAAGTCAGCTTCATGCTGCTTGCATACACTCCGGCTCGGCTCTTGCACCTACAGCTTCGGACCCCCTGGCTTTGGACTTGGCTCTGTGTTCCTGGCTCCTGACCCTGGCTTGGCTTTTTGGACTCTGCACTGTCTTCTTGGCTCCTGACCTTGGCCTGCTCTGGACTCCCTTTGACTGGCACCCCAGCCCGTGACACTCGGTGCACAGCAAAAGAACCGGCGTTCCCTCTTTTTCGAAAAACCTTTTCTTGGAAGTTCAGCATCATGTCAGGTCTCTGGAAGGAGCAGAAAATGGTGGTGCGGGGGAGTGTGTGTAGGGGGGGAGTGTAGGTCAAAGCCAAAGGCCTTTATATCCCCCTCCCAACACAACCCGCGGCTCCCCTACAGTCACAAAAGTCTCTTCCCGGATCCTAGAAATCGGAATCGGCATCCAGGAGTTCGGCATCCATGAGGTTGGTCCGGGAGTGGATGGGGGGCAAGCCCCTCCCCTGAGTCTGGGACCGGTAAGGGCCGTTCCCGAAAAACAAGGAGGCGGGCGCTGGACCCGCACGGGGCTGTTGGAAAAGGCCGCTGCGTTGGAGCTGCTGCGGAGGCACTGGGAACAGCCGACCTCCGCTCACGGGTCCCGCCTCGTCTGGCAGGCCGTTATCGGGGCAAAAGGGGTGGCTGATGCGATTGAGGGAGCTGGTTTGCCCGTAGGGAGCCGCGGGTTCTCGCATCCCCCTGGAAAACAGGTCCTCCCGCTGCAGAGTGCTATGTCTCAGTTCGGGGTACGCTCCCAACGACAGCCATTCACTCAGTGGTCCTCTGGGGCCAGATACCAAACACTTATTCCTGGGGAGCTGGGGGAGGCGCGGGACGGAGCTGAGGCCTTTCGGGGCAAAGTAGTCCGCGTCAGGGGCGTCGTAGCGTTCGGCGGCGGGCCTCTCGGGACACACCTCTTTTTTCTTCCGGCGCTTCTTCTTCTTGTGGCGTAGCTTCCTCTCCAACCGGGGCGAGATCTCGGGCTCCACCACCCACAGGTTGGCCCTTTCCTCGGGGGGCACTGCCAGGAGGAGACAGAGAGAAGTGAAGACGGAGATCCGAATGGGGTACGTCAATATCCGGGGCACTTTGCAGTGCAGACCCCCGAGTCCTGGGGGATCACATCTGAATCCACATTTTGAGAATGAAGGGGAGGAGGAGAAGGAGAAGAAGGAGGAGGAGGAGAAGAAGACGAGGAGGAGGGGGAAGAGGAGAAGAAGGAGGAGGAGGAGGAGGAGGAGAAGGAGAGAGGGAGGAGGAGGAGGAGGGGGAGGAGGAGGAGAAGGAGAAGAAGGAGGAGGAGACGAAAAAAAGGAGGGGGAAGGAGAAGGAGAAGGAGAAAGAGGAGGAGAGGGAGAGGGAGAAGGAGGAGAAGAAGGAGGAGGAGAAGAAGACAAGGAGGAGGAGGAAGAGGAGAAGGAGGAGGAGGAGGAGGAGAAGAAGGAGAAGGAGCAAGAGGAAGAAGAGGAGGAGAAGGAGAAGAAGACGAGGAGGAGAAGACTGGATTTATCCCCCGCCCTTCACTACCCAAAGGAGTCTCAGAGCGGCCTACAATCTCCTTTCCCTTCCCCTCCCCACAACAGACACCCTGTGAGGCAGGTGTGGCTGAGAGAGCTCTTTCGAGGACTGCTCCTGAGAGAACAGCTCTGAGAGAATTGTGACCGACCTAAGGTCACACCACCACAGGAGACAACACAGAGAGGGGAGGAGAGGAGATAGGACCCCGCTCATCGGGGTGTGCGGATTCTTCCGGAGCCTTAAAAAAGCCAGAACCGGGACAATTTCTTGAGACACTGCAAGGCCTTGTTTGGGCTGCGTCTGGGCATCCAGTGGAGGATAAACGTTCACTCTAACTGGATTTTCCCTCTTCCCACCCAAACTGAGCCCCCTCTGAACTCAAGCCCGCCAAAGGTTTACCGGGAGTGGCCACAGGAGTGACGGAGACGTCCTGAGGCAAGATGGCCCCCCTCCGGGCCACCATCTTGGTGACGTGCTGCGCCCAGGCGGAGGAAACGTCGGCCGACGGCTCATTGATGTCGAACGCCAGGCCCGCTGGAAGGGTGAGAAAGAACTGGGTTGACGGCGAGTGTCCTTCAGGCAGAAAAGACCAAGAGTACCTGAAAGACGAACACCATCTGTGGCAGGGTGTGAGCTTCCGTGAGCCACCGCTCCCTTCTTCAGACAGTGCCACAAATCTTGTTCGTCTTCCAGGTGCTCCTGGACTCTTACTCTATTCTCTTGCTGCAGACAAACTCTCATATTTATTTCATTAGACAGGGCTCAGGGCGGTGTGCAACATAGTAAATTCATAACGTCTGTAATTTAAAAAATGGTTTAAACCAGTAAAACACACTAATTGACCTAAAATAAGGTGCTGGAGAATGCTAGGAGTGTCACTGCCGCACGGGGGGTATGGGTGGGGTGGGGGGTGGGAGTGCCAGATACGATGGTACCCGTTGCTGTCCTTAACCAAAAGTCTGGCAGAACATCTCTGCCTTTTAATATATATATATACTGTGTTTCCCCGAAAATAAGACACTGTCTTATATTTATTTTTTCTCAAGAAGACACACTAGGACTTATACCACAAATGCATAGAAATCCGGCTTATTTTTGGGGTAGGTCTTATTTTCGGGGAAACAGGGTACACACACACACACACACACACATATATACACACACACATGTGTGTGTGTGTGTGTATCACACAAAACAAACAAACACAAATACAAAACATCTGGGGTGTCATTCACATCATTATTTTAACCATTTTGTTACCTCATACATTGTCTACTTTATAGATTCATATTTTCCATCTTATATGAAAAATGCTTTGCATTAAGATTAAAAATATAGTTGAACATAAGAGAAGCCAATGTCGGGTCAGGTCAATGGCCCATCCAGTCCAACACTCCTGTGTCACACAGTGGCCAGAAATATCAGGGGCCATCCGGAGGTCCACCAGTGGGGCCAGGACACTAGAAGCCCTCCCACTGCTGCCCCCCCCCCCAAG
>NW_015172072.1:269582-280516 GCF_001447785.1 Gekko japonicus
AAATGTCCCAGGTTCAAGCCCCGGTATCTCCAGCTATAAAGGACCAGGCAGGAGGTGATGGGAAAGACCTCCAGCTGAGTCCCTGGAGAGCTGCCAAGAGGGGCTGTGGCTCAGTGGCAGAGCCTCTGCTTGGCATGCAGAAGGTCCCAGGTTCAATCCCCGGCATCTCTAGTTAAAAAGGATCAGGCAGGAGGTAATGGGAAAGACCTCCGCCTGAGTCCCTAGAGAGCTGTAAAGAGGGGCTGTGGCTCAGTGGCAGAGCATCTGCTCAGCATGCAGAAGGTCCCAGGTTCAATCCCCGGCATCTCCAGTTCAAAAGGGCCAGGCAGGAGGGGATGGGAAAGACCTCTGGCCTGAGACCCTGGAGACCCGCTGCCAGTCTGAGTAGACAATACTGACCTTCAGGGACCCGGAGGATCTGGTGCAGCAAAAGAAAGCGTCACCCCAGCCAGAGGAGGGTCCACAGCCCCCACCAGGTCCCCCTCGAGTCACATGGTCCTTCCCCTCTGCCCACCCACTCCTCCCCAGTCTCCCGCACGTACCCACGGGCCCCTCGTGCGAGACGGTGCGCATGCTGAAGGAGAGCTCTTGCTGGGGGTTGTGCTGGAGCTCCTTCCGCTTGGAGAAGGCCTTGGCGATCATCTTGCTCTTCTTGATCCTCTTGGGCTCGTCGCTGCTCCGGCCGATCAGCCTGGAACAAGCAGGGGGGGGGGGGCGGGGGAGAGGCTGCCGGCGGGGCTGGAGAGACGCCCAGCAACCAGGAGAAGGGGGCCACCCTGGGGAGGCCCCGTCACCCCAGCCCTCGTGATCCGACATCCCACTTTCCCAAAACAGGACAACCTGCCCCCAGCCCCTGCCTACCTGCACCAGGTGCGCTTCCAGATGAGGAGTGTGGCTTTGGTCCACACCCAGGTGCTCATGGAAATGCCGGTCCCGAACATGGCGAAGAGGTTGATCTTCTCCACCAGGAGGCTGGGCCGGTTCTTGATCTCGCAGTCGGGGATCGGCTTGTTGGTCTGAGTCGCGATCGTCACGTTGGCCTCACAGCTGCGGAGGAGGGGAAGAGGAGAGAGCCGGGAGTGCTACTGGGGGGTTTTTTCGCGGGGGTGGGAGGAGGAGGTTTTAAGGTCGCGGATTTTTCTGCAAAGCAGGCGAGGGCCAGTTTGGTGTAGTGTTTAAGAGCGCGGACTCGAACCTGGGAGGACCGGGGATGATTCCCCACTCTTCCTCCATAGGCATCCAGCTGGATGACCTTGGGTCAGTCACAGTTCTCTCAGAGCTGTCTCAGCCCCAACTACCTCACAGGCAATGTTCCCTCTAAGCTGTGGAGTCTTGTGAGCAAAAATACTACTTTGTGAGCAACTGGCATTAAAGGTGTGAGCGAGCGATTTGGCTACTGCATGAACTAGTTTGCTCTGGAGCCATTCTTCCTGAGCTAGGACAAAAATCTGTGAGCTGGAGGCTAAAAAATTGCGAGCTAGCTCACACTAACTCAGCTTAGAGGGAACACTGCTCACAGGGTGTCTGTTGTGGAGAGGAGAAGAAGAAGAAGAAGAGGAGGAGGAGAAGGAGGAGATTGGATTTATACCCTGTCCTTCACTACCTGAAGGAGTCTCAGAGCGGCTCACAATCTCCTTTCCCTTCCCCTCCCCACGACAGACACCCTGTGAGGTCAGTGGAGCTGAGAGAGCTCTTTCGAGGACTACTCCTGAGAACAGCTCTGAGAGAACTTGGGACTGACCCAAGGTCACGCCAGCAGCTGCATGTGGAGGACTGGGGAATCAAACCCGGTTCTCCCAGATCTGAGTCCGCACTCCTAAACTACACCAAACTGGAGATTGTAAGCCACTCTGAGACTCCGACGGAAGGTAAGGTATAAATCTAACCCTTCTTCTTCTTCATATCATCCCTGCCTGATCCTTTTAGCTAGAGATGTCAGGGACTGAACCTTCTGCCTGCCAAGCGGCTGCTCTACTACTGAGCCAGGGTCCCTCCCTGGGAGGCTACCGCAGGTGGAAAGGGCAGGACTCCCCCCATTCTCGTACTTACAGGACGTACTCCCGGAAACTGCGCTCCCATTCTGCCTGGTTGAAGAAGTCGTAGAAGTGGCAGCCGAAGGTGATGAACACAAAACCGAAGGCCAGGAAGCCAAAGATTCCTGCAATGGATGGGAAAGGAAGTCGATTGAGCATTTTTGGCACAGCCCCCGGAGCGGAGGACCGCAACGGGCCCCTCGACAGGAGTCGGCTTGCAATACCCGGGAAGATACCAGCCCTGTTCACCGGCCACAGTGAACACACACACGTCCTGCACACGTACAGGCGTACACCTGTTCGTAAGAAACGGCCAAAGTGTGTTCCCTTTGCAAGTGAAACTGGGGACCAGCTCCTGGATAAATGTGGGGTTGGTATCACATGAACAAAAAGAAAGGAGGGAGGAAGAAAAAAAGGGAGAAGAAAAAAAGGGGGGGGGTTAGGGAAAAGAATCGCTCAATGCTTGTATATTAAAAAAGGCAAGTCTACAGCATATCCTAATTGTGCTTTCACACATGCTGAATAATCCATCTTCAGTCCCCTTTGGATTTTCCTGTATGGAATGGCAAAATCCACTTGTGTATAATGGCCTTTTGCGCACTCTTATTTTTGTTGCTTGTGTGGCTGTAACTGTGTCTTTTTTTCTTTCCCTTGTTTTGCTCCCTCTAGTGGTTGCTTTGATATACCATCACTGTATCTCTGGCTGATTTCCTTGCAATTTAAAGCACAGGCAACAGGCAAATAATCCAGGGACACAACGATGCTATATCGAAGTGACCACTAGAGGGTGCAAAACAGGAAAAGGGGGGGAAAGGACGCAGGTACACAAACAAAAATAAGAGTGCGGGAAAACCCATTCTCTAGAGTGAATGGAAAGCGGACTGAAAATGCATTATTCAGCATGTGTAAAAGGCACTTTGTGCGTCCACTGTAACTTTTGAACAGGGCTATTTTAACGACCCGCAAGCTGATAACTCTAAGCAAGCTTCTTTCCAGGCACCAGGAGGCAACACCTATCGAGTCACGCCATCAGTCCATCTACTCTGACTGGTAGCGAGTCTCTACGGTCTCAGGCATGGACCTCTCCCAATGCCTGCAGGCTGCACAAGGTTTCGAGGGCCCCTGCTTTAACCGGCGATGCCAGGGACTGAACCTTGGACCTTCGACAGAAAACCTCTGTGCCACATCCATAAACTGTGGGCCCTCCCAATGTCCTGTGGCTCGTGGCAGCCCTGGGCCAGGCCGGGCTACCGGTTTCCTCCTGATCCAAGTGGACCCTCGGGCCCGTCCTGGCCAATGCTCCCCCTAAGCTGTGGAGTCTTGTGAGCAAAAATTCTACTTTGTGAGTTGCTGGCATTAAAGTTGCGAGTGAGCAATTTGGCCGCTGCATAAATCAGTTTTCTCTGGAGCCCTCCTTCCCGAGCAAAGACAAAAATGTGTGAGCCGGAGGCTAAAAAACTGTGAGCTAGCTCGCACTATCTCAGCTTAGAGGGGACACTGGTCCTGGCTCAGCTCTCGGCTCTCCCACTCACCCAGCCGCAACATCGTCTCGTTGATCTTGCTGGCGGCTTTCTCACTCAGGAGGCCGGGGTGGTTGCTCTTGATGGAAAACAGGGTCATCACACCTGGAAAGAGGAGACACAGGTAACCCGTTTCTTCTCCCTCTCGCAAAATTCTAGAATCCGAGGGCATCCAATGAAGCTGACGGGCAGTAGGTTCAGGGCGGACAAAAGACTACTTTACAAAGAGAGTGATTAAAATGTGGAATTCGCTGCCAGACGATGTAGTCATGGCCACGGGAATAAACAGCTTTCAAAGGGAGATTAGACAGATGAATGAAGGATAAGCCTATCAAAGGTTACTACGATGAGAATTTCTGTATTATTTTTGTCTTAACTGGAATTTTGAAAGAATGTGTTTGTGATTGTGATTTTGTTTCTTGTTTATCTGTGTTTTTGTTTTTTGCTTTATTATGTGTGGGTTTTGTATTGATTGGGACACTGGTAATAATGAATTAGAAAGGTGTAAATGGGTTAATTAGGCTTATAGTTGGGTAATATCACTGGTCTGATCGAGGTGGGCTCTCCGTATTTTCCCACCGAGGTCTGCAGCCCCAACAGTTCTCGTCTTGTATACCAGAGAATGGGGGTGGGGGTCGCACAAGCAAAGAGGGACGTGAATCCCTCGAGCAGTGAATCCGGGTGTGCTGTTTTTGTCCCATAAAACTAAAAACGTCTCATCAGTATTCTAGGACTCATGGGAGAATAATCATTCAAATGTTTTGGCTGAAGAATCAGAAGTCAGACGGTCTCCTTCCGTATGCCCCGTGTGCTAAATATGGTCACTAGGCAGCCATCTGCTGGCTATGCCACCATTTGAGGCGGCCCGTCTGGCATCGATCGGACCCCCCGGGGCCTTTTCCCTCGTGGCTCCCCAAAGAGGTGAGGGGGCCACCCTTCTTGGACATCTTCAGGAGGCCCTGCAAGGCCTGCCTGTTTCCCAGGTCTTTCAAGGGGGTCTGAATGGCAGGCGGCTTTTAAGGGAGAAGAATGAGGAGGAGGAGGAGGAGAGGAGGAGATTGGATTTATACCCCACCCTTCACTACCCAAAGGAGTCCCAGAGCGGCTCACAAACTCCTTTCCCTTCCCCTCCCCACAACAGACACCCTGTGAGATAGGCGGGGCTGAGAGAGCTCTCTCAAGAACTGCTCCTGAGAGAACAGCTCCAAGACAACTTGTGACTGACCCAAGGTCACACCAGCAGCTGCTTGTGGAGAAGTGGGGAATCAAGCCCGGTTCTCCCAGATTAGAGTCCGCGCTCCTAGCCATTGAAGGGTCTGCATGGTGCTCTCTAGCCGTCGGGGGTGAGGCCATCCTGCTGGACTGAAGACCCACAACCAGTTTCGATCCAGAAATCTGAGGAGATTTGGCCTGGGCACCACCCAGCAGCTCTGCCCCATCAAGGTACTGGTGTGGAGACCGGCCACGGAGTGTCGTAGGGCTGGGGGGGGGGGCAGAGTGGTTGTGGCTGGCCGGCTGCTCTGAGTCTCTCAGAGGCCCCCTCTTGTGAGGTCCGAACAGCCCCCCCAGGAAGAGCTATGTCCCCCTCTTAAGAACATAAGACAAGCCCATGTTGGATCAGGCCAGTGGCCCACAGTGGCCAGAAACACCAGGTGCCCTCAGGAGGTCCAGCAGTGGGGCCAGGACACTAGAAGCCCTCCCACTGGACCCGTCCCCAGCCTTTCCCTCCCCCCCCCACCTCAGGTGGAGAAAGAAAACGAACGGAAGCAAGAGACTGAGGGGCCTCCCCTGTTCCCACCCCCACGCCCCCTTCCAGAAAACAACAGGCCCTGAACGCGCAGATCTGCAACAATACCGCCCCCCCGGCCCCCCAAGAAAGACTAACATGATAAGCATGTGCGTTGATGGACACGTGCCAGGAATGTTATGAAGTGTTTACTGCCTGAGTACATTTTTTAATATCACACCCCACTCCGCCGGCCCCGTGGAGCCAGACTACCCAAATCTTAAAAAAACAGATGCCCATAAATAATTGGGGCGTGGCTTACTCTATGGGCTGTGGACTGTGTATCTGGAAAAGATACTGCTTTGCCATCTCTTGGCATTAAAGCTTGACACTGAAGGCCTGGCGCCCCCTCGGCCAGTTTGCCAGCTGCCAGTGTGGTACAGGGTTTAGAGTTGGATGGACGTGGCCTGGGGGGGGGACTCAGGTTCGAATCCCCCCTCAGCTGTGAACCTCGCTAGGCGACCTTGAGCCAGCTGCCCTGTCTCAGCCTCACCTACCTCGCAGGGTTGTTGTGAGGATCAGATGGAGAAGGGTGGAGGGGAGACCATGTAAATTTCCCTGAGCACTTTGGAGAAAGGGCAGGATAAAAATGTGACCGGCAGACGGAAATGAGTCTTTATTTAAACTCTCCTGAAGCCTAGAGCCACAATTTACGGGCCCTTCCTGGTTGAAAGGATCCTCGGCTCCTCAGGGTTTCTGTCAGAGACACATCCTCTCTTTGGCAGTTACAATAAAAATGGGCTTTGAATAGGGAGACACTGTTTGTTCAGAGAGAATTTCATTGGCTAAATGTGGTGCCGGTACTGGCTGAGAAACAGCTCTCTCAGAAGAAGTAGCAGCAGATGTAGAAGTAGCAAAAGAAGCAGCAGCAGCAGAAGAAGAAGCAGGAAGCAGAAGCTGTAGAAGCAGCAGCAAAAGAAGCAAAAGCAGCAAAAGTAGAAGCAGCAGAAGAAGCAGCAGTAGAAGAAGCAGAAGCAGCAGCAGCGGAAGAAGCAGAAGCAGCAGTAGCAAAAGTAGAAGCAGCATCAGAAGTAGAAGCAGCAGCAGCAGAAGCAGCAAAAGTAGAAGCAGAAGCAGCAACAGAAGAAGCAGAAGAAGCAGCAGCAGAAGAAGTAGAAGCAGCAGCAGCAGCAACAGAAGAAGCAGAAGCAGTAGAAGTAGCAACAGAAGAAGAAGAAGCAGAAGAAGCAGCAGAAGTAGCAGCAGAAGAAGTAGAAGGAGAAGCAGCAGAAGCAGCAGAGGTAGTAGAAGCAGCAGCAGCAGAAGCAGAAGAAGGAGTTGGTTTTATACCCCACTCTTCACTACCCGAAGGAGTCTCAGAGAGGCTTACAGTCGCCTTCCCCTCCTCTCCCCACAACAGACACCCTGTCAGGTAGGTGGGGCTGAGAGAGCTCTGAGAGAACTGTGACTGACCCAAGGCCACCCAGCTGCCTTCATGTGGAGGAGGAGCAGGGAATGAAACCCGGTTCTCCACACTGGCTCTCAAGCTGGGACCATCTCTGAACACTGAAGTTGCTCCCGAGAAGATTGATTTGGACGATGCTTCTCAGCTTTCGAACTGTGCCTTAATCAAAAGGAGGTTTGGCTACGCAGGGGTCTATATACTTGACACATCAAGAATATTTGCAGATTGTTATTCTCACAGTCAGCTGTTTCCTGGAAGATCTCTTCTGTCGTTTTAAATGTGGAATCTGGAAGCTGACTCATGTGCAAGTACATGACACAAACACAGAGAGGTGTGTGCTGTCTCTCTCTCTCTCTCTTTTTTGCAAAGCAGACCTCTGGAGAAAGCCAGCAGCGCTTTCTCTGTACCTGAAGTTACTGCCCGCGGGTGCCTTGTTTGTTCTTCTGTAAGGATGGACTGTAA
The DNA here is from genome assembly GCF_001447785.1 of Gekko japonicus. Lineage (NCBI taxonomy): Eukaryota > Metazoa > Chordata > Lepidosauria > Squamata > Gekkonidae > Gekko > Gekko japonicus. Next base: position 276,789 of record NW_015172072.1, read on the forward strand.
TCGGGGAGAATGCGACCATACCTCGCCATAGAACTTACGCCTGGTCGTTTCCAAGACGCACAACATGTGGCATTTTATCTACCATGGGGAAAAACAGAACCCTGGCAAGAGGGAAATGGAATAAGAAAATCCAAGGGGAAAGAACCCCACCTCTGATCAAGAAATAGCCTCCCACGATCAACACCAGACCGATGGGGGCCAGCACGAAACCTGCCCGATAGTGGTAGTTCTTGTAGCCCACGAAACAGATGCCGCTGACGGAGTCTCCGTCCACCTGGGAAGGGCACAGAAAGAGAGAGAGAATCAGGAAGTTGGTCCGTACCGCACCAAAATAAGCCCCTACGGAACCAGTCCTGCCCTCCCCCTTCCCTTGGATACGTCCCAATTCTTTGTCTTCCTACCGTTCCAGTCCCAGAGGGCAGAAGGGTCACGTTACAAATACTTCCAGCTTTTATTTTTAAACTTTTTTGGTTCCCTTCCTCCTTCCTTGTTCCCTTTTGCAAACTCGGCTACCCAGTTTGCTTTATCAAGGAGGTGAACGGGACATAAGAACATAAGAGAACATAAGAACATAAGAGATGCCAATGTTGGATCAGGCCAAAGGCCCATCCAGTCCAACACTCTGTATCCCACAGTGGCCAGAAATACCAGTGCCATCAGGAGGTCCACCAGTGGGGCCAGGACATTAGAAGCCCTCCCACTGTTGACCCCCCCCAAGCACCAAGATGACAGAGCATCACTTGCCCCAGAGTCCCTATCTATACCTTGTGGCTAATAGCCACTGATGGACCTCTGCTCCATATGCTTATCTAATTCCCTTTTGAAGCCGTCCATGCTTGTAGCACCCACCACTTCCTGTGGCAGTGAATTCCAAGTGTTAATCACTCTTTGGGTGAAGAAGGACGTCCTCCTTTTTAAGGTGTGGTGCCCAGAACTGCACACAGTATTCCAAATGAGGTCTCACCATTGATTTATATAGGGGCATTATTATATTGGCTGATCTGTTTTCAATACCCTTCCTAATAATCCCCAGCATAGCATTGGCCTTCTTTATTGCAGTCACACACTGTCTCGACATTTTCAGTGAGTTATCCACTACAACTCCAAGATCTCTCTCTTGCTCAGTCTCTGCCAGTTCAGACCCCATCAATGTGTATTTATATTTAGGATTTTTGGCTCCAATGTGCATCACCTTGCACTTGGCCACATTGAACCCCATTTGCCATGTTGACGCCCACTCGCCCATCCTTGACAGATCCCCTTGGAGTGCCTCACAATCCTCACTGGTTTTCACCACCCTGAACAACTTTGTATCATCCGCAAATTTAGCCACTTCACTGCTTACTCCCATCTCCAAATCATTAATGAACAAGTTAAAAAGCAGTGGACCAAGTACTGATCCCTGCGGTACCCCACTGCTTACCACCCTCCACTGAGAAAATTGCCCACCTACACTCACTCTCTGTTTTCTATGAACTAGCCAGTTTTTGATCCATAAAAGGACTTGTCCTTCTATCCCATGATTTTTGAGCTTACTTAGGAGCCTTTGATGAGGAACTTTATCAAAAGCTTTCTGGAAGTCAAGGTAAATAATATCTATTGGATCCCCCTTGTCCACATGTTTGTTCACCCCCTCAAAGAACACTAACAGGTTAGTGAGACAAGATCTTCCCTTACAGAAACCGTGCTGAGTCTGCCTCAATAGGTTTTGTTCATCTATGTGCCTACTAATTCTTTCCTTAATAATGGTTTCCACCAATTTACCCAGTATCGACGTCAGACTGACTGGCCTGTAATTTCCCGGATCTCCTCTGGAACCCTTTTTAAAGATGGGAGTGACATTAGCTACCTTCCAATCCTCAGGAATGGAGGCAGATTTTAAGGAAAGATTACATATCTTTGTCAGGAGATCTACAAGTTCACATTTGAGTTCTTTCAGAACTCTCGGATGTATGCCATCTGGGCCTGGTGATTTTTCAGTTTTTAAGTTGTCTATCAGTTTTAGGACCTCCTCTCTTGTCACCTCAATCTGACTCAGGTCTTTCAACACCCCTCCTGAAATCAGTGGTTCTGGAGTGGGCAAGCACTTCTCATCTTCCACAGTGAAGACGGAGGCAAAAAATGCATTTAGCTTCTCAGCCATTTCCCTATCATCCTTCAATACTCCTTTTACCCCTTGGTCGTCCAAGGGCCCCACTGCCTCCCTGGCTGGTTTCCTGCTTCTAATGTATTTGAAGAAAGTTTTATTGTTGGTTTTTACGTTTTTTGCTATATGCTCCTCATATTCCCTTTTTGCCTGCCTGACCACAGACTTGCATTTTATTTGCCATAGCCTGTGTTCCGTTTTATCAGCCTCACTGTGACTAGCTTTCCACCGCTTAAAGGAATCCTTTTTACCTTTTACAGCTTCCACAGAGAAGCACAGAGAAGGAAACTTTAATCCTTTCCTCTGTGGGAAAAGCCACATTTGCCCCTGCAGGGGAAAGGTACATTCGTACGTGCCATCAAGTGGTAATTGATTTAGGGTGACCCCAGCAAGGGGCTTTCGGGGCAAGTGAGAAGCAGAGGTGGTTTGCCATTGCCTTCCTCTGCAGAGCCTTCCTTGGCGGTCTCCCCTCTCCAAGTACTGACCCCGCTTAGCCTTCTACTGAATCAGACCCTTGGTCCACCAATATCAGGAGCAGCTCTCCAGGGTCTCAGGCAGGGGTCTTTCTCATCACCTCCTGCCTGGTCCCTTTTAACTGGCGATGCTGAGAATTGAACCTGGGACCTTCTGTGTGATGTTCTGACACTGAGCCACAGCACAAAGGGGAATGAAGAATATGGGAAGGAAGGGGTTGAAGGAAATAAGAACATCAGAAGAGCCCTGCTGGATCAGACCAGCGAGGGTCCATCTAGTCCAGCCTCCTGTCTGAGAGAGCGGCCAACCAGTTCCTCTTGAGGGCCAGCAACAGGTTGCCCTCCATCACCATGGCTAGGCTTATCCTCCATGCATCTAACTAATCCCCCTTTTAAAGCTATTTCTTCCTGTGGCCATCACTACGTCCTCTGGCAGCGAATTCCACATTTTAATCCCTCTCTGTGTAAAGTAGTGTTTCCTTTTCTCCGTCACAAACCTACTGCCCGTCAGCTTCACTGGATGCTCTTGAGTTCTAGTCTTTTGGGGGAGGGAGAAAAAATTCTCTATGTCAACCCTCTCCACCTCATGCATAGTTTTATAAACCTCTATCCCATCCAGTGTTCCCTCTAAGCTGAGTCAGTGTGAGCTAGCTCACAATTTTTTAGCCTCCGGCTCACCCATTTTTGTCCTAGCTCAGGGAGGAGGGCTCCAGAGCAAACTGATTTATGCAGTAACCAAATCGCTCGCTCACAACTTAAATGCCAGCAGCTCACAGAGTAGAATTTTTGCTCACAAGACTGCGCAGCTTAGAGGGAACATTGCTTCCCCCCCCAGCTGTCTCTTTTCTAAAGTGAAAAGTCCCCGACACTTCAGCCTTTCGTCACAGCGAAGGGGCTCCAACCCCCTCACCATCTTGGTTGCTTGGCGGGTCACGAAGACCAGTTGCCGTGGCTACACTGCCACCATGGGGGGACCTTGGGAAGATAGGTTCCAGGGACACTTCGCGCGCAGAGGGGCCTGCACTAGAGTAAGGCAGCCAGAATATTGTGGAGAGAGGACCACCTGCCTTTTCTCTCTGCCCCCTAGGGGAGACAGGCGGCCCCGTCCG
>NW_015172072.1:280568-283965 GCF_001447785.1 Gekko japonicus
AGCACGAAAGGAATGGACCAGGTCACGAGGTGGAAGTAGGAGGTCTTGCCCACCAGCGGCTGGTAGGTGGTCCCCAGGGCCTTGAAGGACGTGTGCCAGGCGTAGGTCAGCATGACGAACCAGATCACGCCCGACATCAGGGAGTAGTAGACGATGACGAAGATGATCACGCACGAGAGCGTCTCATTGGAGCTGCGGAGAGGGCGGAAGCGGTCATCCCCGGCTTCTCTTCGACGGGAAGCCCCCCCCACCCCCCGGGGAAGGGTAACACGGTCTTGCCTAAACCCTCCCCCACTCGATCGTTGTCCAAATGCTTCCCAGACGACGACCCACAAGCGGATCGATACCGGGGAGCTGAAAGACATCCGGGTCAAAGACCGTCTAGGACGGGGCCCCCCAACATGGTGGCGCCTGCCAACCACTTTCCTGGTGCTCACCGTGGACTTTCAGAAAGGGGGCGGGGTCAGGTGAGACTCCTGAGCAGTGATGCTGCTGATTGGCTGGACAGATTTCTAAAAACGTAGCTTTGGCACAGCACAAGGATCTTCACTGTGCAACTGAAGGTCAGCCATTTTGTGGCCGGCTCCGCCGCCCATGGCAGCCGTTTTGTGGCCATGCCCACCACACCATGACAGAATTCCAAGTTGGCCCGCAGGCTCAAAAAGGTCGAGGGCCCCTGATCTGGGACAAGGGGTAGCAACTGGCCACCGGCAAACCCAACTGGGCCTCCCCTGAGATGCCACCCGCCCAAGCCCACCTTCGCTCCCTCCTTCCGTGCTCTCAGGTGGACAGGAGGGGCTGAAAGACGCTTCTGAGTACCAAGCCCCCTCCCCAGTATGCTGGAAATCTGACTTCTTGGACAAATTCCCTTCGTCTTAAGAGAACCAGTGTGGTGTCTGGGAGAACCAGGTTCGAATCCCCACTCTGCCATGGAAACTTGCTGGGTGATCTTGGGCCAGTCGCACACTCTCAGTCTAAGCTACCTCACAGGGTTGTTGTGAGGATAAGGTGGGGGAGAGAAGAATGATGTGAGCTGCCCTGGGTGCCCATTGAGGGAGAAAGACAAGGTATAAACAAGAAGAAGAAGAAGAGGAGGAGGAGGATTTATACCCTGCCCTTCACTACCCAAGGGAGTCTCAGAGCGGCTCACAAACCCCTTTCCCTTCCCCTCCCCACAGCAGACACCCTGTGAGGCGGGTGGGGCTGAGAGAGCTCTCTTGAGAACTGCTCTTCAGAGAAGAAGAGATTGGATTTATACCCCATGGCCCTTCACTACCCAAAGGAGTCTCAGAGTTGCTCACAGACTCCTTCCCATTCCCCTCCCCACAACGGACACCCAGGGAGGTAGGTGGGGCTGAGAGAGCTCTGACAGAAACGGCTCTTTTTCAAGAACAGCTCTTATCAGAACTATGGCTTGCCCAAGGTCATCCAGCCAGGTGCAAGTGGAGGAGTGGGAAATCAAACCCGGTTCTCCCAGATTAGAGTCCACACACTTAACCACTTACCACCAAACTGGCTGGGGGTGGCGCGCGCCCCTCTCCCTTCCTCTTGCACGATTTAAAGGGCCCTCCAGCTGATTGGCGGGCCACATGCTCCCTGCGGATCGGCTGAAGGGCCCTTTAAATATTGCAAGAGGGGAGGGAGAGGGGTGGTCGCCAGCGGTCGGGCTTGGGGGCGGACTGGAGCTGACGTAAAAATAACGGCAGCCCCACCAGAAAAAAATTTGCCCCCCACAAGCCACAAAATCCCAGCTACAGGCCTGCTAGAAACTTGGAGGGCTTGAACCCAACGAAAGGCGAAGATGCGGCCGAATTGTGAAGTGCGGACGAGCCCCCGAAACTGGCAGTCCTCCTTAAAAGTCCCGAACCTTTGTGATTCGCTCAACGGAGCAGCTCCCATGTGTACGAAGGACTCATCCAGATGGTTCAGAGGAAAAGGCCTCTCCTGTGCAACGGACACTGGGAAAGGGGGTCAGTCAGAGCCCCCAACTTCCCGGCTCGCTGATTCGCCGGTGCCAGGTACCCCAGAAATGAAGACCCACGAAAGAGGCGTCACTCGCCCTTTAGGCCACAGGTGGGGCTCACATAACGGAGTATTCCTCCCCTGGACAAATTCCCTTCGTCTTAAGAGAACCAGTGTGGTGTCTGGGAGACCCAGGTTCGAATCCCCACTCTGCCATGGAAACTTGCTGGGTGATCTTGGGCCAGTCGCACACTCTCAGTCTAAGCTACCTCACAGGGTTGTTGTGAGGATAAGGTGGGGGAGAGAAGAATGATGTGAGCTGCCCTGGGTGCCCATTGAGGGAGAAAGACAAGGTATAAACAAGAAGAAGAAGAAGAGGAGGAGGAGGATTTATACCCTGCCCTTCACTACCCAAGGGAGTCTCAGAGCGGCTTACAACCCCCTTTCCCTTCCCCTCCCCACAACAGACACCCTGTGAGGTAGGTGGGGCTGAGAGAGCTCTGACAGAAACGGCTCTTTTTCAAGAACAGCTCTGACAGAACTATGGCTTGCCCAAGGTCATCCAGCAGCTGCAAGTGGAGGAGCGGGGAATCAAACACGGTTCTCCCAGATTAGAGTCCGCGCACTGAACCACTGCACCAGACTAAAGAAAACAGACATCGGGGACAGAGGCTATAGCTGACCTTCCTGTGTACCATTTCCCCTGCTTTTGGTCCTCCAGGATCAGAGAGAGAGGGCATACACACAGGCACAATCCGGGAGACGTTCACCCACCCAAGCCTCCCCTCGAGCGACCTACGTCGGTTCTCCCAGGCGCATGGTCCCATCTGCGCGGCACACAATCTCGCTGCGGGCCCCGTCCATGAACTGCGCCAGCCACCCGATGCTGCCCATGAAGAAGCAGGCGTTGACGTAGAAGAGGATGACGGCCGGGTAGCGATTCGAGTTCTTCCAGTCGGCTACGAAGGTGGCCTGTGAGAGGAGACACACGGGGATGGGGTTCGGTTAGTCGGAGGGGGGACCCATGCTCTTCTGCCCAGGTTCAAACGCAGGGAAAACCCAATTCTCTATGCCTGCAGGTTAGAAACTGGCTCTGCGCTGCCCTGATTGGCTAGAGTCTGTGCAGTCATGGACCACCCTTCCCCACAAGAATGTTTCGACTCTTTAAAAACTGGGCGTGGCCATTAAAACACTACCGCTAATAACAATGGAGGGAAGGCAGCATGCTGTAGCCCAATCTCGTCAGATCATGGAAGCTAAGCAGGGTCGGTATTTGGAGGGGAGACCACCAAGGAAGGCTCTGCAAAGGAAGGCAATGGCAAACCACCTCTTGATTCTCACTGGCCTGAAAGCCCCTTGCTGGGGGTCACCCTAAGCTGGAAGCCAAGTAGAGTCGGTACTAGAGATGTGAAGGCCCGGGAAAAACCCGGAAAAA
>NW_015172072.1:284440-289557 GCF_001447785.1 Gekko japonicus
CCCCCCCAAAAAAAAACTGGAAAAAACCGGGGTTTTTACCGAGCTTCAAAATTTCCGGAAATTTTACATCTCTAGTCGGTACTTGGATGAGAGACCACCAAGCAAGACTCTGCAGAGGACGGCAATGGCAAACCACCTCTGCTGCTCAATTGCCTTGAAAGCTCCTTACTGGGGGTTGCCATAAGTTGGAAGCTAAGCAGGGTCGGTGCTTGGAAGGGAGACCACCAAGGAAGGCTCTGCAGAGGCAGGCAATGGCAAACCGCCTCTGCTTCTCACTTGCTTTGAAAGCCCCTTGCTGGGAGTCACCCTAAGCTGGAAGCTAAGCAGGGTCAGTGCTTGGGAGGGAGACCACCAAGGAAGGCTCTGCAGAGGAGGGCAGTGGCAAACCACCCCTGCTTCTCGCTTGCCTTGGAAACCCCTTGTTGGGGATCGCCATAAGTTGGTACTGACATACATATGTAACAATGAGCCAACTCTACCCCCAGTTCCCTGCCCCATAGGGTCACCAAGCTGGGAGAGCTGAAAGTGGGGGAACCCCCCCTTGAACCCCAAGACCTGGTTTTCCCAGGAGGCCGAGCTGGGACTGGAAATGTATTCTCCTCGCTAAGGGCTCTTCCAGTCAGCCCGTCGCCTCTTGAACCCTGTCCCCCGCTCCCCCACTGGGTTGAGCTGGCCCCGTGTTTATGCTCCCCCCGGATTGTGCTCACCAAGGTAAAGAAGGTGCAGAAGATGGTGACCAAGCTGAAGGCGGCGATGTAGATGTGCATTTCACGATGCTCCTTCTCAGTGAAAAGCGGGTTCTGGCACTGGATCCCGCAGCCCTCGACGTCCTCGTACCAGCTCTTGGGGTTGTCGGTCCGCACCAAGGGGGCCTCACACTGCCCCGAGCTGTTGAACTTGATATTCTGGACCTCATTCTGCATGGAAGGGAAACACAGGAGTTTGTTCCCCAACTGTCAGCAAGCTGCCAATGTTTTATCTTATTCTTTCTGTGTGCGCTTGAATGCTTTCACTTTCACATGTAGACCTGCTGATGCGCTTAATTGCTTTACTGCCGAAACGTCTATATCTCTCAAGGCCACAGGTGGGTGCCACTGCTTGTTAATTGCTTGGAGGATCTCACGAAACACCGTGAGAAAGAGATTGCGTGTGCTGCCTAGAAGCGTTTGCTCCCAGGCCCGAGGGCGCGCGGGGGAAACCCCGCAATTGGGCCTCAGTGGTTTGAATGTACTATTTGCTCCCCCCGCATTCTGAACAGTGGTCCTGTCTATGCACCTACGGCTTCAAATAAAGTATAACCTTTCTGCAAGTGTGTACTTCGTTGATGCTGCGAGGAGTCTGACACCAACGTCCTTTTGGGGGAGCGATCGGACCCGGGAACGTACCTCCCTCGCTATTTTTCGGAATGTATCATTGACTGCAATCTTAATTATTGCAAGAAGATGGAGCAGATCTATTCTCTCTCACTCCGGAATGCAAGACTAGATCGAATGGGTGAAAATGACAAGGGAGTCGATACCGGCTAAAGATCAGGAGAAACTGCCTAACTGTAAGAGTGGTTGAGCATTGGAACAGTCTGCCTCGGGAGGTGGCGGATGCTCCTTCGCTGGACGTTTTCGAGCGGAGGCTGGACGACTGTCTTTTGGGTATGTTGTAGGGCCAGTTTGGTGTAGTGGTTAAGTGTGCGGACTCTGATCTGGGAGAACCGGGTTTGATTCCCCACTCCCCCACTTGCACCTGGCTGGATTACCTTGGGCAAGTCATAATTCTGACAAGAGCTGTTCTTGAAACAGAGCAGTTTCTGTCAGAGCTCTCTCAGCCCCACCGACCTCACAGGGTGTTGGTTGTGGGGAGGGGGAGGGAAAGGGAAAGGAGTTTGTAAGCCGCTCTGAGACACCTTTGGGTAGTGAAGGGCAGGGTATAAATCCAATCTCTTCCTCCTCTTCTTCTTCTAGGGCTGTCTTTCGGCTATGCTCCTGCAGAGTGCAGGGGGTTGGACTAGACGACCTGCGAGGTCCCTTCCAACTCTAACATTCTATGACTATATATTTTTGTTGTTGTTCAGTCGCACAGTCAAGTCCGACTCTTTGCGACCCCATGGACCAGATCACGCCAGGCCTTCCTGTCTTCCGCCGTCCTCTGAAGTTGGCTCAATTTCATGTTTGTTGCATCTATGACACTGTCTAACCATCTCATCCTTTGCCGTCTCCGTCTTCTTTGACCTTCAATCTTTCCCAGCATCAGGGTCTTCTCCAGTGACTGCTCCCTTCTCATTTGGTGGCCAAAGTATTTGAGCTTCAGTTTCATTATCTGGCCTTCCAGGGAACAGTCAGGGTTGATTACTTTTAGGATTGACTGATTTGATCTTCTTGCAGTCCAAGGGACTCTCAAGAGTCTTCTCCAGCACCATAGTTCAAAAGAATCTATTCTTCGGCGCTCGGCCTTCCATACACACACACACACACACACACACACACACACACACACGGATAGCTATGTATACAAGACTATTAAAAAGGCAGCAAGACATCTATATATAACATTAAGACAAGCCCCAAAGGGAGAAGCCGAGTTAATTCTCTTGCAATCAAAGACTAAAGAATCTCACGAGAAATGTGAATTTCCTGCAGTGTGCAGGGGGTTGGACTAGAGGACCCTGGAGATCCCTTCCAACTCTATGATTCTGTGATGCGTGCAACCTACAGCGCTGACAAATATAACTGCAGCTTGGAGACAGCCAGTGTGGTGTAGGGGTTACAGCACTACACACGGGAGACTCAGGCTCAAATGCCCACTCTGCCGTGAAGCAAACGGGATGGCTATGGGCCCATCACTCTCCCTTAGACCAACCTACCCCACAGGATTGTTGTTTCGTAGAAACATGGAAGGGACCTCCAGGGTCATCTAGTCCAACCCCCTGCACAATGTAGGAAATTCACAAATGCCTCCCCCCCAACACCTCCAGTGACCCCAGTTACACACCCAGAACAGTGTGTGCATGCATAGGGAGGAGGGTGGAACCAGCCTACACAATTTTGCTGCTCCTACATACACTGGTCCTGCACACGTACGTCTGGTGTGCACAGGGTTTGTGCTACGGAGGCTGGTCAACTGAATGACAATTTCTCATCAAATATTCCAAGACACTCCCGTGTCAGTAGCAGTGTCTTCTTTTTGTTAACTAGCAGTAGGTGAGGGCTGCTCTTAAGAACCTCAAAAAAGCCCTGCTGGATCAGACGAGTGGGGTCCACCTAGTCTAGCCTCCTGTCTCACCCAGTGGCCAACCATTTCCTCTGGAGGGCCAACAACAGGGCAGAGAGGCCGAGGCCTTCATAAGAACATCAGAAGAGCCCTGATGGATCAGGCTAGAGGTTCATCTAGTCCACCATCTTGCCTCACCCAGTGGCCAACCAGTGCCTCTGGAGGGCCAACAACAGGGCAGGGAGGCCGAGGCCTTCATAAGAACATCAGAAGAGCCCTGCTGGATCAGGCTAGAGGTTCATCTAGTCCACCATCTTGCCTCACCCAGTGGCCAACCAGTGCCTCTGGAGGGCCAACAACAGGGCAGGGAGGCCGAGGCCTTCATAAGAACATCAGAAGAGCCCTGCTGGATCAGGCTAGAGGTTCATCTAGTCCACCATCTTGCCTCACCCAGTGGCCAACCAGTTCTTCTGGAGGTACAATACCAGAGCATGGAGACCGAGGCCTTCCCCTGATGTTGCCTCCTGGCCCTGAGATTCAGAGGTTTACTGCCCCTACATATGGAGGTTCCACTCTGTCACCATAGCTAGTAGCCATTGATGGACTTCTCCTCCATGAATCTATCGAACCCCTTTTAAAGCCGTTTATTCCTGTGCCCATCACTACATCTTCTGGCAGCAAATCCCACATTGGAATCATTCTTTGTGTAAAGAAGTATTTCCTTTGGTCCGTCCTGAACCTACGGCCCATCAGCTTCATTGGATGCCATCAAGTTCTAGTGTTCTGGGAGTTTGAGAAAAATCCCCCCTTTGTCAACCCTCTCCACCCCACACATACGGTTCAAATACTTTCTGCCATCGCTAATTCACTCTCTCCACCCTGAGCAGAATTCGCACACGGGATGCTCTGGGACCGGGACCTTCGTCCTTGCCCGGGCTGCCACTCCGACGCTTCCTTACCGGGCATCCTTCCGGGAAGCGGTCTGTGGTGCATTTCAGGAAATCGGGCCAGCCCCTCTCCCGTTCCACGATGGTGCAGGGGCCCCGGGTCGCCTGGCAGAGGGTCTGGCTGGGCAGCTCCACCATGCCATCCTCACACTTGGGCATGTAGACGGCACACAGGAGGGGTTGGATGACGTCCCAGCAGCGGGGGGCATTTCGCAAACCTTCCAAGGAAGAGACAACAGTTAGGAAGGCAGAACAGCACTCGGGACGGCCTCTCGCCCCGTCTGGGAGAACAGCGTCCATTTCGGCTACCAAACAGTAATACATTTATGTATAAAATGTTTATACTTTGAAACAAATTTAGGGTCGGGGGCACCTTTAAGACCAACAAAGTTTAAGAACATAAGAGAAGGCAATGTTGGATCAGGCCAATGGCCCATCCAGTCCAACACTCTGTGTCACACAGTGGCCAAAAACACCAGGGGCCATCAGGAGGTCCAGCAGTGGGGCCAGGACACTAGAAGCCCTCCCACTGTAGACCCCCCCCCGGCAACAAGAATACAGAGCATCACTGCCCCAGACAGAAGAACAGAAGAGAAGCCATGTTAGATCGGGCCAATGGCCCATCCAGTCCAACACTCTGTGTCACACAGTGGCCAGAAATACCAGGTGCCCTCAGGAGGTCCAGCAGTGGGGCCAGGACACCAGAAGCCCTCCCACTGTTCCCCCCCCCAGCAACAAGAACACAGAGCATCCCTTGCCCCAGACATAAGAACATAAGAGGCGCCAATGTCGGATCAGGCCAATGGCCCATCCAGTCCAACACTCTGTGTCACACAGTGGCCAGAAACACCAGGGGCCATCAGGAGGTCCAGCAGTGGGGCCAGGACACTAGAAGCCCTCCCACTGTTGCCCCCCCCCAAGCACCAAGAAGACAGAGCATCACTTGCCCCAGAGTCCCTCTCTATACCT
>NW_015172072.1:289618-295982 GCF_001447785.1 Gekko japonicus
AAGCCGGTGTTGGATCAAGCCAATGGCCCATCCAGTCCAACACTATGTGTCACACAGTGGCCAGAAACACCAGGGGCCATCAGGAGGTCCAGCAGTGGGGCCAGGACACTAGGAGCCCTCCCACTGTTGCCCCGCCCCCCCAGCACCAAGAATACAGAGCATCATTTGCCCCAGACATAAGAACATAAGAGACGCCAATGTTGGATCAGGCCAAAGGCCCATCCAGTCCAACACTCCTCTGTGTCACACAGTGGCCAAAAGCACCAGGTGCCATCAGGAGGTCTACCAGTGGGGCCAGGACATTAGAAGCCCTCCCACTGTTGACCCCCCCAAGCACCAAGATGACAGAGCATCACTTGCCCCAGAGTCCCTATCTATACCTTGTGGCTCATAGCCACTGATGGACCTCTGCTCCATATGCTTATCTAATTCCCCTTTGAAGCCGTCCATGCTTGTTGCCGCCACCACTTCCTGTGGCAGTGAGTTCTGTGTGTTAATCACTCTTTGGGTGAAGAAGGACTTTCTTTTCTCCGTCCTAACCCGACTGCTCAGCAATATCATTGAGTGCCCACGAGTTCTTGTATTTTTTATTCAAGGCATGAGCTTTCATGTGCATGCACCCTTTTTCAAATACTTGAAAATACCTTTTCAGATATTTTCAAATATATTTGAAAAAGTGTCCCTCGCACACAAAAGCTCATGCCTCGAATAAAGCTTCGTTGGTCTTCAAGGGGCCCCTGGACTCTGAATTTGTGGAACGGCTTCAGGCCAACACGGCCGACCACCTGGATCTACATTTATACTTTCTCCTGTAAGGTTCCTCAGGACAGGCAAGAATTTTTATTTCTTTTCTGTACTTTATTGGCAGTCCGGCCTCCCCACTGAGACTCAAGGCTTAGTATACGGAGTGAGTCAATGCAAGCAACAGGATGGGGCACCCAATAAAGAACGCAACTGGATTGTAGAACCAAACAGAAATCTACAAACAGAACTGAAGCAAAACCCAAGTATTTACTGGACACGTTAAACAATGCAAAAATCACATCGCAGGATCCTGGCTAACAGCAAGCTACGCACAAGTCATCTAGATCACAGACCCTAATCCTTTACCCAAGTAACTTTGTGAACCATTTTGTACAGCTGGAACCCTCCTAACTGGGTCTGGATCTCAAAATTGGTTGATCCTCCCTGGCCCGAGGGAGGCCAGCTGCTACTAGGGACGGGGCCTTCTTGGTGGCGGCCCCTACCTGGTGGAACAAGCTCCCGGAGGAGATCAGGGCCCTGCGGGACCTCTCACAGTTCCGCAGGGCCTGCAAGACGGAGCTCTTCCACCAGGCATATAATTAGGGGCCACCGCCGTCTTAGTGCACGGCCCGCAATGTTGACATCAGCAGCTGCCTCAAGGATGAGCAAATAACATTTAAACACTTATGTGGAATAGCATTGATACATTTTCATTTGAAAACATCTCATTTGTTCATTTTTAACTGCCGCCGGTACTTTGTAACATTGTAGTACCTTATTTTAATTGCTGTGTTTTAATTCTGTATTATTTATGCCAGTGATGGCGAACCTTTTAGAGACCGAGTGCCCAAACTGCGACCCAAAACCCACTTATCGCAAAATGCCAACACGGCAATTTAACCTGAATTCTGAGGTTTTACTTTAGAAAAAACAACTCATACATTAACTTAAGATGGTCCAAACAAAGTAAGGAAAGCAATCCCAAATGCTTTCATTTACTTAAAATTATCTGGCAGAGAATTCGACACTTTAATGACGGTCTGGGCCTGGCTGGGGTGATGGCACGCGTGCCCACAGAGAGGGCTCTGAGCGCCACCTCTGGCACCCGTGCCATAGGTTTGCCACCACTGATTTATGCTTTTATTCTGTATTGTTGTATTGTTGTTGGAAGCCACCCTGAGCCCGCTTTGCGGGGAGGGCGGGGTATAAATTTGACTATAAATAAATAAATAAAACTGTGCAGAAAAGCCCTCTTGGATAGCTGTTTTGCTTAGAAAGTCAGGAGGGTGAGAGAGCCTTCCTGATAAAACCAATCGCCAGCACATGGAAGCGGAAACTTTGTTGGTCTGAAATGTGCCACTGGATTCTTTCGTGCAGGAACCCAGGAAGCCTCCCCATCCCAAGTCAGACAACAGGTTTCCCCGGGCTCATGGGCCTCCTTTTCTTTCAGAATTCTCCCACCGGAGCTCCTTCATCTGGAGTGGCTTTCGGGGATCAAACCTGGGAACTTCTGCAGGCAAACCTGAGAGACAGGAGGCAGGATCCACTGGGAGGACGCGGGGAACGGGGGCGCCACAGCAGCCGAACAGACCCCCGCTAACTTCAGCGAGGTCAGCGCAGGGTAACTGCTCAGGGGTGTTCATGCATAGCAAATTTACTCTCCACACGGACACATGACGCTGCCTTATACAAAATCAGGCCCTTGGTCCATCGAAGTCAATACTGTCTACTCAGACCGGCAGCAGCTCTCTCAGGTTCTCAGGCAGAGGTCTTGCCCATCACCTCCTGCCTGATCCTTTTTGAAATTTGAGATCCCGGGACTGAACCTGGGACCTTCTGCATGCCGAGCAGAGGCTCTGCCACTGAGCCATAGCCCCTCTTTACAGCTCTACCGGATCTGCGGATCAACAACCTCAGATATGCAGACGATACCACTCTAATGGCAGAAAGTGAAGAAGACCTTAAGAGCCTCTTGCTCAGGGTAAGAGGAGAGCGCAAAAGTGGGCCTGAAGCTCAACATCAAGAAAACTAAGATCATGGCATCCGGCCCCATCACTCCTTGGCAAATAGAAGGGGAAGTCGTGGAAGTAGTGACAGACTTCACGTTCCTGGGATCCCAGATCCCCGCAGACTGTGACAGCAGCCATGAAATTAAAAGACGCCTGCTCCTTGGGAGGAAAGCGATGGCGAACCTAAACATCATGATAAAAAGTAGACATCACCCTGCCAACAAAAGTCTGCATGGTCAAAGCAATGGTACTCCCAGTAGTCATGTATGGCTGCGAGAGTTGGGCCATAAGGAAGGCCGAGCGCTGAAGAATAGATTCTTTTGAACTGTGGTGCTGGAGAAGACTCTTGAGAGTCCCTTGGACTGCAAGGAGATCAAATCAGCCAGTCCTAAAAGAAATCAACCCTGACTGTTCCCTGGAAGGCCAGATAATGAAACTGAAGCTCAAAGACTTTGGCCACCCAATGAGAAGGGAGCCCTCACTGGAGAAGACCCTGATGCTGGGAAAGATTGAAGGTCAAAGAAGACGGGGACGGCAAAGGATGAGATGGTTAGATAGGGTCATAGATGCAACGAACATGAAATTGAGCAAACTTCAGAGGACAGCGGAAGACAGGAAGGCCTGGCGTGATCTGGTCCACGGGGTCACGAAGAGTCGGACTTGACTGTGCGACTGAACAACAACAACAAGGGTCTCAGGCGGAGAGGTCTTTCCCATCCCCTCCTGCCTGGTCCTTTTGAACTGGAGATACCGGGGATTGAACCTGGGACCTTCTGCATGCCAAGCAGAGGCTCTGCCACTGAGCCACGCCCCCTCTTCACAGCTCTCCAGGGTCTCAGGCTGAGGATTTTCCCATCACCTGCTGCCTGGTCCTTTTGAACTGGGGATGCCGGGGATTGAACCTGGGACCTTCTGCATGCCAAGCAGATGCTCTACCTCTGAGCCACAGCCCCTCTTTACAGCTCTCCAGAATCTCAGGCGGAAGTCTTTCCCATCACCTGCTGCCTGGTCCTTTTTAACTGGGGATCGAACCTGGGACCTTCTGCATGCAGCCACGGCCCCTCCCCTCCAGCTGTCAGAAGGCTTTGGGTCACCCCTGCTTCTAGACACTGGATCAGCTTTATTGTTACGCGCCCATCCCACACAGAAGCAGCTTCCGTGGAGCAACAGTTCTGTGCATTGCACTCATCGCCCTGCAAATAGAGAGACATCCACGTAGCCATTTCCCCTGCACTTCCCTTGCCTAAGGCCTCTTAGTTGCCATCCCCCCCCCCCCCCCCCCCCGTGGGCTTTTTCTGGGTTTTTTATTAACGCTGGGAATAGCTAGATTTTGTTATAAGGCTCTATTCCCATGTTTTACTAGCTCCTCTGAACTCCCAGCTTTCATTTGGGAGGGGAAAAAGTAAGTCTCTAACCCTTCCACTGTGGTGCTGCAAGGGGTCACGTTTCCCCTTATACCTCCTCAACAAAAAATTATTTCTATTATTTATAGTCCACCTTGCCTTCACCCGGATGATCCAGGCTACCCTTATCTAGTTTGGTGTCGTGGTTTATGCAGACTCTAATCTGGGAGAACCAAGTTTGATTCCCCACTCCTCCACCTGCAGCTGCTGGATGACCTTGGGCAAGCCACAAGTTCTTTCAGAGCTGTTCTCTCAAGAGCAGTCCTCAAAAGAGCTCTCTGAGCCCCACCTACCTCACAGGGTGTCTGTTGTGGGGAGGGGAAGGGAAAGGAGTTTGTGAGCTGCTCTAAGACACCTTTGGGTAGTGAAGGGTGGGGTATAAATCCAATCTCTTCTTCTTCTTATCTCATCAGATCTCGGAAACAAAGTTTAGTCATGGTTAGCACTTGGACCTAAAGAGCCTCTTGCTCAAGGTAAAAGAGGAGAGCGCAAAAGTGGGCTTGAAGCTCAACATCAAAAAAACTAAGATCATGGCATCCGGCCCCATCACTCCTTGGCAAATAGAAGGGGAAGTCGTGGAAGTAGTGACAGACTTCACGTTCCTGGGATCCCAGATCACCGTAGACTGTGACAGCAGTCATGAAATTAAAAGACGCCTGCTCCTTGGGAGGAAAGCGATGGCGAACCTAAACAGCATGATAAAAAGCACAGACATCACCCTGCCAACAAAGTCCACATGGTCAAAGCAATGGCATTCCCAGTAGTCATGTATGGCTGCGAGAGTTGGACTATAAGGAAGGCCGAGCGCCGAAGAATAGATTCTTTTGAACTATGGTGCTGGAGAAGACTCTTGAGAGTCCCTTGGACTGCAAGAAGATCAAATCAGCCAATCCTAAAAGAAATCAACTCTGACTGTTCCCTGGAAGGCCAGAGACTGAAGCTGAAGCTCAAATCCTTTGGCCACCCAATGAGAAGGGAGCACTCCCTGGAGAAGAAGACCCCGATGCTGGGAAAGACTGAAGGTCAAAGAAGACGGGGGCGGCAAAGGATGAGATGGTTAGACAGTGTCATCGATGCCACGAACATGAAATTGAGCCAACTTCAGAGGACGGCGGAAGACAGGAGGGCCTGGGGGGAGATGGTCCATGGGGTCGCGAAGAGTCGGACTCGACTGTGCGACTGAACAACAACAAAGCACTTGGATGGGAGACCAGCAAGGAAGAGAGAGAGAGAAAGAGAGAGAGAAAGAGAGAGAGAAAGAAAGAAAGACTTTTTCCAGAAGGCCCACGCAGTAAGAGGGAAGCCCCCCCCCAGTGCTTCCTTAGGAACGAATTCCGATGCTGCACTCTGCACGTGCCCCGAGGACACCCGGATCACTCCGAATATCGCTGGGCGAGAAAGCCACGCAGCCCGCTCCCCCTAAGCCGCGGGGTCTTGTGAGCCAAAACCCAACTTGGTGAGCTCCTGGCATTCAAGCTGTGGGCGCGCGATCCGGCCGCCGGATCAATCCGTTCGCTCCAGAGCAATGTTCCCTCTAAGCTGTGGAGTCTTGTGAGCAAAAATCCTACTTTGTGAGCTCCTGGCATGAAAGTGGTGAGCGAGCCATTGGGCTACTGCATGAATTAGTGTGCTCTGGAGCCACCCTTCCTGAGCGAAGGCAAAAATGTGTGAGCTGGAGGCTAAAAAACTGAGCTAGCTCACACTCACTCAGCTTAGAGGGAACATTGCTCCGGAGCCCTCCTCCCTGACCCGGAGCGAAGACCAAAATGTGTGAGCCGGAGGCTATAAAACGGCGAGCGGGCTCACACGCCCTCGGCTCAGAGGGAACACCGGATGCCACCCTCCCGGTGGGGCCCGGGGCGCCCCCGAAACGGCACCTCCTCCTCCTCCTTCCCCCCCAGCCTGGAGAGATCTGTTGCCCCCGCCCCCCCCCCAGCCCGCCCCCGGGCTTGGAGAAAGTGTCTCCTCCGCCTCCCCCCCGACAAACCTCCGCGGGAGTTCCCCGCCCGGCCCCGCTTACCGGACCAGAGGAGCAGCTTGTCGTGCGCCTCGGCCTGGGAGTCGGAGTCGCCGGCCAGGAGGGTGGAGGTGGCGGCGTAGGGCAGGGGCGAGCCCAGGCAGGCGCTCTGGCGGAGGGCTTCGCAGGGCGCGGCGCGCTTGCAGCGCTCCTCCTGGCTCCCGTTGCGCGCCGCCCCCGCCGCCCCCCAG
>NW_015172072.1:296306-303140 GCF_001447785.1 Gekko japonicus
TCCCCCACCCCCACCCGCGGCCCACCCCTTTCTCTCTCTCCTGCCAAGGAATGCTCGCCGGGGAGGAGGGAGGGAGGGAAGGGGAGGGAAAGGAAGCCCCCTCCTCCTCCTCCTCCCTCCCCGGGCCCCGATCCTGCCAGGGGGCTGCAGCTGCGGCGTGGCCACTCTTTGCAGCACGGATCACACCCCCCCCCCAGACTTCTCGAGCAGAAGTTTCTTCCAACTTGGCACGTCCCCTCCAGTGTTCCCTCTAAGCTGACTTGGTGTGAGCCAGCTCACAGTTTTTTTGCCTCCGGCTCACGCATTTTTGTCTCAGCTCAGGAAAGGACGGCTCTCCAGAGCCAACTAACTGATGCAGTAGCCAAATCACCTGCTCACAACTTTAATGCCAGGAGCTCACAAAGTAGGATTTTGGCTCATGGGACTCCACAGCTTAGAGGGAACATTGGTCCCCTCTGGGGACGCGTTTGCAGACTTCTTCCCGGCTGCTATGCAGTCCGACGGAATAGACACGAAGCTGCCTTCTGCCCGAAGACGCTCCGGTCTATTGAGGTCGGGAGCAATGTTCCCCCTGAGCTGTGGAGTCTTGTGAGCAAAAAGTCTACTTTGTCAGCGACTGGCATTAAAGTCGTGAGCGAGGGATTTGGCTGCTGCATCAATTAGTCTGCTCTGGAGCCCTCCTTCCCGAGCTTAGATAGAAATGTGTGAGCCAGAGGCTAACAAACTGTGAGCTAGCTCACACTAGCTCAGCTTAGAGGGAACACTCTGCTCAGGCTGGCTGGCAGCGGCTCTCCAAGGTCACACGCAAGGAGTCTTTCCCATTGCTGCCCGAGGAGTGTTCCCTCTTAAGCTGAGTCAGTGTGAGCCAGTTCACAGTTTTTTAGCCTTCGGCTCACACATTTCTGCCTCAGCTCCAGGAGGAGGGCTCCAGAGCGAACTGATTTACACAGCAGCCCAATAGCTCACTCACAACTTGAATGCCAGTACCAGCTCACAAAACAGAATTTTTGCTCACAAGACACCGCAGCTTAGAGGGAGCACTGCTGGCGACCTAATCCTTTTTAACTGGAGATGCCAGGGATTGAACCTGGGACCTTATGTGGACCAAGCAGAGGCTCTGCCACTGAGCCATGGGCCCTCTTTACAGCTCTCCAGAGTCTCAGGCTGAGGTCTTTCCCATCACCTCCTGCCTGGTCCTTTTTAGGTGGAGATGCCGGGGATTGAACCCAGGACCTGCAATGCCAAGCAGAGGCTCTGCCACTGAGCCACGGCCCCTCTTTACAGCTCTCCAGGGTCTCAGGTGGAGGTCTTTCCCATCACCTCCTGCCTGGTCCTTTTAACTGGAGATGCCGGGGATTGAACCCGGGACCTTCTGCAATGCCAAGCAGAGGCTCTGCCACTGAGCCACGGCCCCTCTTTACAGCTCTCCAGGGTCTCAGGTGGAGGTCTTTCCCATCACCTCCTGCCTGGTCCTTTTAACTGGAGATGCTGGGGATTGAACCCGGGACCTTCTGCAATGCCAAGCAGAGGCTCTGCCACTGAGCCACGGCCCCTCTTTACAGCTCTCCAGGGTCTCAGGTGGCGGTCTTTCCCATCACCTCCTGCCTGGTCCTTATTAGCTGGAGATGCCGGGGATTGAACCCGGGACCTTCTGCAATGCCAAGCAGAGGCTCTGCCACTGAGCCACGGCTTCTCCCCAAAACATGAAGCTGCCTTATATTGAATCAGACCATCAGTTCATCAGGGTCAGTATTGTCTACTCAGACTGGCAGCCGCTCTCCAAGGTGTTACGGGGAGGTCATAGAATCACAGAGAGTTGGAATGGGCCGTACAGACCATCCAGTCCAGCCCCCTGCCCAATGCAGGACCAGCCTAAAGCATCCCTGACAAATATTCGTCCCGCCTCTTCCTGAAAGCTGTCAGCGAAGAGGAGCTCACCACCTCCCTGGGCAGCTGATTCCACCTTTGAACCACTCTGGCCGTGAAAAAGTTTCTCCTAATATCCAGCCGATACCTTCCTGCCTGTAATTTCGGCCTGTTGCTTCGGGTCCTCTCCTCTGCGGCCAACTGGAACAGCTCCTTGCCCTCCTCCAAAGGACAGCCTTTCAAATATTGAAAGAGAGCAATCATGTCCCCCCTCAGTCTCCTCTTCTCCAAGCTAAACATTCCCAGGGCCCTCAGCCTTTCCTCGTAGGGCTCAGTCTCCAGACCCCTGATCGTCCCCGTCACTCTCTTCTGCACCCTCTCGATTTTGCCCACATCCTCCACATCACCTCCTGCCTGATCCGTTTAACTGGAGATGCCTGGGATTGAACCTGGGACCTTCTTCAGCGTAAACTCACCAACTCCAGGTTGGGAAATTCCTGGGGAAGTCGAGGCCTTGCCTGGAAGGCTGGCAACCCTAGCGGGGGATTCAAACCTGGGTTTCCCAGATCCTAGTTGGACACTTTAACAGCAACACCGCGCTGGCTCTTTTCTGAAAGCGGGAGATGCGTTTGCGAGGAACGGCTTTGCGTTTGGCTCACGCAGAAACAAACCTTTGGACTGTCTCTCAGCACGGTGTCGTTTTACTTCAAAGGCATTAAATATCTTTGGCATTATCCTCAAGAGTTGCCGTGGAGGAATACCTTCTTTTAAGATGTTCCTATTACACTGAGAACACCGTGGGTGGATGAATGAGGAAGGGCTGAAGACAGTCCGACCGGGACACAGCATGGAAAATAACCAGGCATGGGGCAGCCAATAAGGAGGAGGATGAGTCGAGAGCATGAACACGCATAACGCTGCCTCATACTGAACCAGACCTATCAAAGCTGGTATCGTCTACTCAGACTGGCAGCAGCTCTCCAGGGTCTCAGGCGGACGTCTTTCCCATCACCTTCTGCCTGGTCCTTTTTAACTGGGGATGCTGGCAGTGTTCCCTCTAAGCTGAGTTAGTGTGAGCCAGCTCAGTTTTTTAGCCCCCAGCTCACACATTTTTGTCTTAGCTCAGGAAGGAGGGCTGCAGAGCAAACTAATTTATACAGTAGCCAAGTCACTCGTTCACAACTTTAATGCCAGTAGCTCACAAAGTAGAATTTCTGCTCACAAGATTCCACAGTTTAGAGGGAACATTGGATGCCGGGGATTGAACCTGGGACCTTCTGCATGCCAGGCAGATGCTCTGCCCCTGAGCCACAGCCCCTCTTTACAGCTCTCCAGGGTCTCAGGCATGAGGTCTTTCCCATCCCCTCCTGCCTGGTCCTTTTGAACTGGGGGTGCCAGGGATTGAACCTGGGACCTTCTGCATGCCAGGCAGATGCTCTACCACTGAGCCATGGCCCCTCTTTACAGCTCTCCAGGTTCTCAGGCGGAGGTCTATCCCATCACCTCCTGCCTAGTCCTTTTTAACTGGAGATGCCGGGGACTGAACCCGGGACCTTCTGCATGCCAAGCAGATGCTCTACCACTGAGCCACAGCCCCTCTTTACAGCTCTCCAGGGTCTCAGGCAGAGGTCTTTCCCATCCCCTCCTGCCTGGTCCTTTTGAACTGGAGATGCCAGGGATTGAACCTGGGACCTTCTGCATGCCAGGCAGATGCTCTACCACTGAGCCATGGCCCCTCTTTACAGCTCTCCAGGTTCTCAGGCGGAGGTCTATCCCATCACCTCCTGCCTAGTCCTTTTTAACTGGAGATGCCGGGGACTGAACCCGGGACCTTCTGCATGCCAAGCAGATGCTCTACCACTGAGCCACAGCCCCTCTTTACAGCTCTCCAGGGTCTCAGGCGGAGGTCTTTCCCATCACCTGCTGCCTGGTCCTTTTGAACTGGAGATGCCGGGGATTGAACCTGGGACCTTCTGCATGCCAAGCAGGGGCTCTGTCACTGAGCCACAGCTCCTCCCCACCCTTGGTCCATCAAGAGCAGTATTGTCTACTCAGACTGGCAGCAGCTCTCCAGGGTCTCAGGCAGAAGAGGTCTTTGACATCATTTACTGCTTTTAGCCACAGGATGTTGGCGGATTGAACCCGGGACCTTCTGCATCTTCTTGCCCTGAACCATCAGGTGCTGCATGACTGTTCTTGAGAAGCAAACGGACAAGAAAGGTGATGCTCTTCAACAGCCCTTCTTCCTTCCATTCGCAATCTTTCTTTCCTCTCTTATGTCGCTCCCCGTCTACTATTACTAGAGTTTCCAAAACAATATTATTGGCTCTTAAAAGACGTTTTCCAAGACTCAAGCGAAACCCCGCTCAAACTTCGCCTTGCTGGCAGCTTCCAGGATTGCCAAATCCGAGCGGCAAGACTGAGTGCCTTTCATAGTCTACTTGTGCAAATGGGCTGTTGACTAGGCTTTGAAATGCCACACGATGCTTGCATGTTGCTGTGACACATGAGCAAGGCTGCCGTGCTAGACTGTTTAGATCATAGGCACATGAGAAGAGCCCCGCTGGATCAGACCAGTGGTCCAGCAACAACCAGCAACAGGGCAGAGAGGCTGAGGCCTTCATGAGAACATCAGAAGAGCCCTGCTGGATCAGACCAGTGAGGATCCATCTAGTCCAACATCCTGTCTCACACAGTGGCCAACCAGTTCCTCTGAAGGGCCAATAACAGGGCAGAGAGGCCCGAGGTCTTCATAAGAAGAGACCTGCTGGGTCAGACCAGTGAGGGTCCATCTAGTCCAACATCCCGTCTCACACAGGGGCTATCCAGTTCCTCTGGAGGGCGAACAACAGGGCAGAGAGGCTGAGGGCTTCCCCTGATGTTGTCTCCTGGCTCTGGGATTGAGAGGGTTAGTGCCTCTGAATGGGGAGTTTCTCCTCAGTTCTAACAACTCAAATGTGGTTAATCTGATTTTCAAAACAGCTCTAGGGGGGTCTTACAAATAGCTTATAAAGTCAAAACCGCAGCACAGATTAAGGGCAGCGGGACCCGTAATCATATTACATAATCCTAAAAGTACAAACTAATTTACAAACGCCAGAACATTGTTTTATTTTATTTACATTAATTATTGTCCACCTTTCGCATAGAGACTCAAGATGAATTTACACACAGTCTGCAAAATGTGACATTCAATATACAGTGCAATAGGATTAGGATTGTAGAAATCTGGGACCAGCCAGTAATCTAAAAGACAGAGCTGAAGCGTAGCATAAGTATTAACCCTACACATTATACAATGCAAAACTCATATAGTAGGATCCTACTTATAGTCAGTTATACACAGTAGTATAAACCACAGTCTGTTTATCTACATAAATTTGTGAATCGTTTTGGACAGTGCGACCCTATTAGCCATGCAGAAAAGCTCTCTTGAATGATTAAACTACATCACATATTATCTGAAAATCTCTTTGAACACACGAGACTGCCTTCTACTGAATCAGACCCTTGGTCCCTTGTCAGTATTGTCTACTCAGACTGGCAGCAGCTCTCTGGCGTCTCACACTAGAGTCTTTCACATCACCTCTTAACTGGAGATCCCGGGTATTGAACCTGCGACGTTCTGCATGCCAAGCAGAGGCTCTGCCACTGAGCCACGCCCCCTCTTTACAGCTCTCCAGGGTCTCAAGCTGAGGTCTTTCCCATCACCTCCTGCCTGGTCCTTTCGAACTGGAGATGCCGGGGATTGAACCTGGGGCCTTCTGCATGCCAAGCAGAGGCTCTGCCACTGAGCCACGCCCCCTCTTTACAGCTCTCCAGGGTCTCAAGCTGAGGTCTTTCCCATCACCTCCTGCCTGGTCCTTTCGAACTGGAGATGCCGGGGATTGAACCTGGGGCCTTCTGCATGCCAAGCAGAGGCTCTGCCACTGAGCCACGCCCCCTCTTTACAGCTCTCCAGGGTCTCAAGCTGAGGTCTTTCCCATCACCTCCTGCCTGGTCCTTTCGAACTGGAGATGCCGGGGATTGAACCTGGGGCCTTCTGCATGCCAAGCAGAGGCTCTGCCACTGAGCCACGCCCCCTCTTTACAGCTCTCCAGGGTCTCAAGCTGAGGTCTTTCCCATCACCTCCTGCCTGGTCCTTTTGAACTGGAGATGCTGCCGGGGATTGAACCTGGGACCTCCTGCATGCCAAGCATGCCAAGCATGCCAGGGTCTCAGGCTGAGGTCTTTCCCATCACCTCCTGCCTGGTCCCCTGGTCAGCCCCAGGGTGTCTGTTGTGGGGAAAGGAAGGCAAGGAGATTGTAAGCCGCTCTGAGACTCCTGAGTGAAGGGTGGGGTATGACTCCAAACCTCCTCCTCCTTACGTGCGCACGCCCAGCAGCCTATAAATGTTTCCAGGCAAATGGATCCTCCCAGGGCCTTCTCCCCAGCATAGGGTGTGCATCACCAAGTCAAGCAACAACAAGCCCCGGGTGAAAGGGTGACTCCTTCCCGTTTGTTTTGATCACAGGGTGCCTCGAATGCATCCTGCAAGGAGAGAGCGAATGCGCGCGCTCTCTGCTGCAAACATGAGAAGAAGTCTGGCGGCTTATTCATGTCCCGCTCCTCTCCCCAGAGGGGCTCAAAGCAGCTGAGGACATCCTTCTTCCCCCCTCAGTTTTCTCACAACACTCCTGTGAGGTAGGCCAGGCCGAGTGTACGCCACTGGCCCAGGGTCACCCAGCGAGCTCCCATGTCTGAAGTGGGGATTCAAACTGTGCCGTGGAAGCCGGCTGGGTGACCTTGGGCCAGTCACACACTCTCGGCCTAGCCTACGTCACAGGATTGTGGTGAGAGATAAAAATGGGGGGGAGAATTCTGTCAGCCACGTTGACTTCCCATTGGAGTGAAAGGCAGGACGTAAACAAGTAAATAAATAAAGTCTAGGCAGGTATGACCCATTTTCTGCCCCTCAGGGAAAGATG
>NW_015172073.1:0-17967 GCF_001447785.1 Gekko japonicus
AAAGCATTATTTTTAATATTCTGCTTCACCAGCACAGCATCTGCCTGCAGCAGGAACGACCAGCCCGCTGTCACCCTCATTTACCCAGCAAGGCCACCTCAAGCCAGCCCCTAACCATGGCCACCCCAGATGCTGCACCGAATCCTGACCCAACACATGGTGCAGTGCCATCCGCCGGCTCCCAGTGCCATCTGCCAAAGTTGCTGCATCACCTGGCCCCCTCAAGCAGCCCTGGCCTGGCCAGGGGTGGAGACAAGTGCAATGGGTGGAGGCAAGACACATGGCCACTGCACCACAGGGAGGGAATCCACTGGGCCGGGCTGGCAGCACCCACAATGGCCTCGGGCCAACTCCTGCTGGGGGAGGAGGGGACATGCTTGGCCAGCCTCCTGGATCTGCAAGGGACTCACTGGCTGCCCCTGCCCTAGCCTGGTAGCCTGCTGCAGTTGGTGGCTTTGGCACTTCCATTTGCCCCAGGCTCCCACGGGCAGGGAGGGACCAAGAGGAGAAGTGGCTGGTAGTAGGCAGGGCAAATTGGGAGGGGGTGTCACTCCAAGAGCCCCCCCATGGCTAAGGGCCTGGATTTAGCTATCTGCAGATGGGAGCCATGCAGGGTTAATATTATATACATGTCTGACTTCTC
This sequence comes from Gekko japonicus, assembly GCF_001447785.1. Lineage (NCBI taxonomy): Eukaryota > Metazoa > Chordata > Lepidosauria > Squamata > Gekkonidae > Gekko > Gekko japonicus. Next base: position 644 of record NW_015172073.1, read on the forward strand.
ACCATAATCCCCTTCCTGACCATCATAAACCCTAAGATGACACCATCACTCACACCAAGGGTTCTCACTATTTCAACCTCCTCTACAAGATCCTCTCTATAAGAAGAAGAGAAGAAGAAGAAGAAGAGATTGGATTTATACCCCACCCTTCACTCGGAGTCTCAGAGCAGCTTACAAACTCCTTTCCCTTCCCGTCCCCAAAACAGACACCCTGTGAGATAGGTGGGGCTGAGAGAGCTCTGACAGAAACTGCTCTTTTCAAGAACACCTCTGACAGAACTATGGCTTGCCCAAGGTCATCCAGCAGCTGCGAGTGGAGGAGTGGAGAATCCGTGCACTTAACCACTACACCAAAAGTCAGAATGAGGACTAAAATAGCCAAACCCCTCATTTCATCATCCACCTTCTGTAACAAAAAGTTGTCTGCTAGGCAAACCAAAACCTTCAGACCTTTCACTACTAGCAGAGTAAGACTCCCAACAAATATCATGCTAGTTAGTCTCCCATCACAACACCCTTTCTCCTTTCACGAATGAATAATAATTGATCATAAAAGGCTTGATTTGATTCCTACGTCTGACTTGGCAGTCTGTAATAAATACCCATAACAACATCACTATCCCTACCCACTCCTTTTATTTCCCCCCAAACACTTCCAACCAACCCCTCTCCCTCCAAACCATGAGCTTCTTCATAGGCAAATCTTCCTTAATATACAATGCCACTCCCCCTCCTTTCCAACCTCCTTTCCTACCAATCTTATTCTTCTTAAAGATATTATATCTTTTAATTCTTATATTCCACTCATTTGTCTCACCCCACCAAGAGTGGGATTTTCAGCTCCTCTTATTTGTTTCCCATATGCAGTGCATTCCTATAAAAACAGCAAACATCATGGGCCACACAACCCATCCTCGCTGTACCAACCCTACTTTCCTCATCTCCCACCTCACAACATCCTGGCCCTCACGATTTTCTGGACCATCCCCTTCTTCTCCCATTCAATGAAATTTAAAGCCTTCTGAATCAAACATGAAAGACTCCTAGCAAATATGCTCCTCCTCAAATGAATGGGGACTGTCCCTGTATGTTAAGGACATTTGCATGACTTACTAAAAACTAATTTATATGCAGAAGTAAGAACATAAGAGAAGCCATGTTGGATCAGGCCACTGGCCCATCCAATCCAACACTGTGTGCCAAAACCCAGGTGACATCAGGAGGTCCACTAGCAGGGCAAGTACACGTGCATCTGTGCATGAATCCACAAAGCCTTTGGTACAAGCTCTTAGCCTTCATACCCTACTGAAATTAAGCATAAATTAAGTATTACTGAACTGACATGTGCTTTCTCTGTTTCTTTTCACATCCACCTTCTTCCTCTCCTATCGCCATTCTTGTCCTGAATTTGAGGTTGTTAGTTCCTTGCAGTCTACTTACAGGTATTCTGTAAAGTACTTATGCATATTAAAATAATGTATTCATTTAATTTATTTAAAATATTAATATGTCTGCCTTTCTCTCAAACAGCTCTGGACTCATCCTGGGTATGTATGTACATAGGTATGTAGGTGCCATGAAGTCACAACCAACGTATGGTGAGCCCACTTCAAGATAAGTGAGAAGGAGAGGTGGTTTGCCACTGCCTTCCTCTGTAGAGTCTTCCTTGGTGGTCTCCCATCCAAGTACTGACCCTGACTAGCCTCTGAGATCTGACAAGGTCGGGCTATACCATGCTGCCTTCCCTCCCACATAACTGGTAGTAATACCAAAAACAATTAGATAAATAAAATTAAACATTAAAACAACAAATATAACATGCATTGAACTCACATTAAAACACCAATATAAACACAACTTATGGTCCACTAGCAAAATATTTAATCATCAATCATAATTGTCTTCTTCATCATCATCTCAACTTCTACCTCAGGCCCCTTTTCTGCAAAAAGAGTGCTGTACACTTGTCCCTCTTCAGCACCTAGGTAAATACATTTATTTGTATTTATTTCTAAGTTCAATTTATACACCACGCTTCCCTGAGTTCATAGGGCTCAGGGCGGTTGACAGCAACAAAAATTAAGATTAAGAACACCAAAAACATTAGAACACATTAGATGGCACCAAAATGAACACAGTCTGCATTACTGGCCCATAAATGGGAAAAGGCAAGGGGGAAGGGAGTGCTAGGTAAGATGGTACCTGTTGCTGTCCTCAGCCAAAAGCCTGGTGGAAGATCCCTGCCTTACATGGCCTATGGAGCTGCTTAAAGTCCCGCAGGGCACGGTTGTTGTTAGGCAGAGAGTTCCACCAGGTAGGAGCTAGGGCTGAAAAAGACCTGGCTCTGGTCGAGGACAGCTGGACATCTTTAGAGCTAAGGATCACCAGTAGATTATTTCCACCAGAACATAGAGCTCTTTGGAGGACATACCAGAGGATCCCAGACCTCCATGGATAAGGAGGTATCCAAGACCACGCCCAAACTCTTGATGGCTTGTGCCAGTATTAGGGGCACACTGTCAAGAGTGGGCAGCTGAAACCCCAGCCCTGAGTCTCTTCCACCCAGCCACAGAACTTCTGTCTTAGTTGGATTCAGTTTCAGCCAGCTCTTCCTCAACCATCCCACCACAGCCTCCAGCCCCTTGGCCAGATTTTGTGAGGGGAAGTCTGGACGGCTACTCATCAACAGATACAGCTGAGTGACACCCCAGCTTGAAGCTCCATGCCAGCTGGGTGAGGGGGTGCATATTGATGTTAAATCACATTGGGGAGAGGATTGCCCCCTGAGGATCCCCACATGTTGAGGGGAACTGGCTGACACCCTCCCCCCTTGTGCCACCCTCTGTCCCCGACCTTGGAGGAATGAGGCAAGCCACTATAAGACCACCCCACAAACTCCTATGTTGATGAGGCGGTGGGTCAACAGATCATGGTTGACTTCCGGTTTATGGCGACACGCAGGCAGAGGCATCTCCCGGACCCCCCGGGGATGCAAACTGCACACCAGCGTGTAGGAGGGGGTGCGACAGGTTGCGCCCCCCCCCCGGAGCCTTGGTAAAAGGCTCCTAGCCAGGGGGCTTTTGAGGGGCAACCTCTTCAATGGTGTGATGCCAGAGAATTGAGGCGCTCCTCTGCCCCAAAGGTCCTGCCGCTGAGTGACCGTATGTACGAGTGCTGCTGTCTGGGACAAGCATTGGCAATCGGGTGAAAAAACCTGATGCCGAACGAGGCCGGTTGGCCAACAATGAACTGTGAGTCGGGTTGAAGCGAGCATGAAGAATTAAAAAGAAAGCTGCCCCCCCCAAAGAGCAACGGGAAGCGAGCAGGGGAGGGGCCCTCCCAAACGCATGAACGAAAACACGGAATAAAGAGGGGGTAGCGGAAAAATAAGCATCTGAAACTGTTTTCAGAGACTTACCAGAGTGCATAAGCATTTGGGCGAATATCAGAGACTTTAGCAACTTTTCAGTAAGTAAACAAATCCAAAAAGATGGCGGGGAAGAAACCGGCTGCCCCCAAAAGTTCATATAAATTGAGGATTAGAAAAGAGAAGAATAAATAGTGGCTGAAGGACTCTGATTTGTGCCTGAAAACTCTGAAATGATTTTGGGATGCTCAGGGGGTTTCTTTAAGCAGTTAAATTAATAGTTAAAAGCAGGGCTCTTTTTGTAGAAGAAGCCCAGCAGGAACGCATTAGCATAATAGGCCACACCCAACAGCAGGAACTCATTAGTATATTGGGCCACATCCCTGACAGCACAGCTCATTAGCACATTAGGCTGCACCCCCATGTTACCAGAAGTGTGGTTATCCAGCCACACCCACCTGTTTATCTTGTTTGTTGTCAAAACCCAGGGCCTTTTTTTGTAGCAGGAACCCCTTTGCATGTTAGGCCACACACCCCTAATGTAGCCAATCCTAATGAGTTTCTGCTGTTGGGTGTGGCCTATTATGCTAATGAGTTCCTGCTGGGCGTGGCCAACTCGGGAGCCAGCCAGAACACCGTTCCTGTGCGTTCCTGCCCAAAAATAGCCCTGGTTAAAAGATAATTAACCTAGCATAGCCGACTATGTTCACTGTTTTAATACCTTTTTAAAAGTAACATTGAGTCAAGCTGATGTATTGATCTCCTGCTCTTGGGTTTTTAGTTATTATTGGGTCTTTTTTCTTTCTCCATAGATGTAGCTCCCCTTCCCATATTTTCGGTTGTAGTTTGTAGTTTGTAAAAAATCAATAAAAAATTCCCCTTAGGGGGATCCAAAAACACACACACACAAAACCAGATCATGGTCGACTGTGTTGAACGCTGCTGTAAGATCTAACAATAACAGCAGCACCAACCCACCTCGATCCAGCTATGGAGATCTTCCATCCCCTGGCCAGGGAGGAAACTGGACTGGAACTGGTCAAGTGCCGATGTGTCATCCAGGAAATACTAGAGCTGCTCGGCTACTGCCCTCTCAATTACCTTGCCCAGGGATGATAAGTTCAAAACTGGGCAGTAATTGGAAGGATCTAAAGGATCCAAGGATGTTTTTTTCAAGAGCGGTATTACTACAGCCTCCTACATACATGCAGTACCCCTTGCTGGATAGGTAATATAAATATAGCTATGAAATCTAGTTGATTTTAACAGTGGAGATCCCATTCTTTGGGAGAAAGCATGGAACGAATCTAGAGGCTTCTTTCCCCCCTTTGCCAGAACAGATTGAATGATCAGTGTGGAGCTCAGCATTGTCCAGCTGTCCACAAAGGAGATCCATGTGCACAGCAGAATACTCATAGTTGTTGCTACATAGAAGGAAATATGGATTTGTGCCATTGACTCGTAAGTAAGACTGGGTATTTGTTGGATATTGTACATTCATTTCCTGGATTTTCTTGTCTGGACAGGTGAATTATTACAGTGGCCTAAGAATTTTAAGGGACTTTAGCCTGCTACTATTCTTGAACTTAGTCCTGAATATTAGAGAGCAGCAGGGTAAACTCTATCCAGTTTTCATTTTGCTGTACAGCTGTGGGGACCGATTTTCAAGACAACTAACATAAACTTCTTTGGGATTACACGCACACAACTAGATCTTTGAACTGTGGTTATTGTTAATATTATGGCTCATAATATTATGGTCCTATGTGAGAAAATGTAGGGGTAAACGACACACACACTGTGAATGTTTTATCTGGGACAAACAAAATAAGTTCTCGTGAAGATGCCCAAATATATGTTATGTCTAAAGAATGGCAATAAATATTTCAGCTATAAAAGCTTATTTCTGATTTAGTAGGAATTACATTTTTATGAGGAAATATGCACCCTGTAGGACATAAGGAAAAACTAAAGAAATGAGACCTACTTATAGGTTATATGAAAGTAATGGAAGAAAGACAGATTCAGCATTCCTAGGTGCATGGAAATTATTTATGAGGTAAGAGATATTTTTAAAAATTAATCTTGTTTCAAGGATGTGAAAAATAAATAAGTTATCCTACTAGAAAGGTGACAGGGAAAAATAAGTCAATAAAATAAGGGGGTTTTTTTGGTGTTGTCTGCACCAAAGAAGAAAATGGTCTACAAATCGCTTACTATGTGGAAACCAGTATCTGGGAATAATTTAAAATTGCTTCCATGATACGGCATGCAATTAAATCTGGTTTATGTGTTATGTTCCAGCAGATTTTTTTCCCCGATGTGTGAATTGCTCCTGTTTCTGCTTCCAAAAGGATAGAAGTAACATAACTAATGGATTCAATTTGGAGTTCATTTTGGAATTCTGGTCAAATATGATTGCCAGAGTCCCAAAGTGAAATTTTGACCACCCAGTGGATAAATAAACAAACTTTTTTTAAACAGTTGGAAACAATTGGAAAACTATAGTGGATCTTAGCAGGCCAGATAGTGTGTAGGCCATGAAGTGCTTTATAGGCCACATAACCAGCCTCTTGAACTGAACTCGAAAACAAACCCGCAGACAATAAGCTGTTTTAGAATAGACAAGAATAGATACATTTCTGTTGGCTAACAGACTGCTACATTCTGAGCCAGTTGTAGTTTCCAGGTTGTCTTCAAAAGCAGCCCAAAGAACAGCACGTAACAGTAGTCCAACTGTGAGGTTACAAAAGTGTGGATTAGTTTAGCCAGGCTGGCTGAGTCTGAGAGAGATGGCAAACCAACCACCCTTGACCTGGCGTCTCACCACACTATTTTTCAAACAGCAAGTCTGGGCCCATAAGGAGGAGGAGGAGGAGGCGGAGGAGGAGGAGGAGGAAAAGAAGAATAAGAATTGCTGCCCTTTGACAAGACTCAAAACTGAATATACTTTGCCTAATAGTATAGCAAATTCTGACTAATATTCTGCCGTAGGTCTGGGGCCCACCCGGTAAAGCAGCGTTTCCCTCAAAGAATGGCCTCCCAAATGTTACTGTGCCTTAATCTCAAGATTGACTTCATCCATAACTCACACTGGACAGCATTAGTCTTTCTCTCTCTGGCAGTATCAAGGCGTGCAGCACAACTAAGCAGGAATAAGAAGGCAGAGTCCTGAGATGGTCAAATGGATTGTACTATTTCATACTATAGTTGTGGATATCCTTTTTGAAGACTGTCTGATTTTTAATACCACCAAGTAGAAAGATAACACAGCTGAAGGATAGCACAAATCACCCCCTGGTATCCTACTTTTTTAAATACCTGCAAGGAAGTTTTCTTAATTAATGAAGTATTCAAAACTGTGCTCCCCAAGGCTGTTACCCGATATGGTACAGCTTAGTACCACCTCTAAGCTCTACCAGCTGATTCTTCTGCATATGAGACCACCATTTCTTGAGAAGACTCTGCAGTTACCAAGGGTACTTGCCTTTGCTTTTATGTATTAGAGAATATAATTCTCTCAGTGGACAGAAGATGACAAAGTATAAGAAGGCGATTTCCTCAGAACACTTTCAGTGCACATAAGATGGTACTTCATTATTCTAAGAGAACTGAAGTAGCAATATATTTCTCTCCTTCTCAGCTTATGTTTCGTACATTCTCACTCCTGGGTGTTTAATAATTCTCTTCTGACAGCTCCACGTATCCTTGGAGAGGCTTGAACCTCTGCAACTAGATGAAAAGGAGTGGCTGAGGGCACTCAGTTGGGTTCCACATGTGTCAAGTGACAGCCGAATACTACAATGAGCTGAGTCCAGAATACTGGTAGTTCAGTTATAAGAACCCGGAAGGCCAGTTGCAGGATTCCCCTGAAATATTTCCAGGATCCCCCATACAGTTTTCCATGCCTCCCCTAGCTGTTTTATGGCCAAGTAGAAACAAAAGAGCATGTAGCATATGAGCAGATTTTCAGCTAGGGAAATGATGCAGGGGAAAAAAGTTAAGGTTCTCTTCCCTAGTGCCACTGAAGACTGGATCCCCCTGTGGCTGCTGTTGAGGGCCAAATGACATTTCCAGCCACAGAAGTCTAGTGTCACATATATTTTGACCTTTAAATTAATTGTTTGGGAATTGTTCACTGTTAAACAGTAGCAGTAATTGCAGTGGAAGTAATGTGTGATGGAGTTTTTAGACATATAGTCCAAGTATGCAGTTGGCTGGGGGGGAGGTGCCTTAATTTACCATCCCAGTACCTTCCTCACTTGATGCTCTCTTCATGACACCCTCAGCAGGAAAAAAAAATAGACATTGGTGAAATGAGTATTTCCCCATTATTCTGGATACATTCACTTAATATTCTTATGCTTAAAGCCCACATCACCCTCAGGGCTTCAAGGTAGTAGCAACTTTGGAAAAATAAGTGCCTACTCAAAATGTTTGCAGAAAACCAACATAGGCCCTGGTCACACGGGCCGGATATCGCGGGGGGGAGGTGTGGCTGTTTGCCCCGGAGTGAACTACCGCGCAGCCGCGGGATCACACGTCCCGCCGACGTCCGGTGGTGGTGGTGGGGAGCCCGGGGAGGTGCCGATCAGACGGCGTGGCAAAGAAGCGGCGCTGCCGTGGCAAATGGGGTTGGGTTTTTTTAAAAACCCAAGTATGCGCTTCCGCCGTTGGGTGCTTGTGCGCATCCTGTGGAGACTTTTTTTTAAAAAAACCTTCTTTGCGATGGGACATGGGCAGGCGCCAGATGCCATGGGATTCCACCGGAAACGCGATCAGGCGCCCGCCCTTGCCCCGCGGTTTCCGGAAACTAGTACCTCCGAGGTACTACTTTTTGGCCTTGCGTCTTTGGCGGGAAGCCTCGGTTGAGCCACGGGAGCGCTACGCTTCCCAGATATGCTGGTGAGATCGCGCCCGGAAACTGCGCCTATCTTCCGTCTCTCTAGCGTGGCTAATGTTCCGTGTGACCGCAGCCATAGTTGTACTACTAGAGAGGGGCAGAATTTTGAATTCCAAGCCCTGGAAAAGAAGAATGGGAGGGAGAAGCCAGTAGAGCTTCAGGATGTGACATTTTCCAGACTACCCGTGACCTTCTTCTCATCCATAATTAGACTCTTAGTTCACCTCTCCTAATGAAACAACCCACATATGCAAGAGCTACTGAGCTCTAGTAGTCCAGGGAATGAAGGGCCGCGGAGACAACAGTCTCTCTGTTCCAAAGGACATGGAAGGAGGGAAATGATGGTATGATGTTAGGGAGAAGAGCGTAGGCTGGCAGGGACCTTAGATTTCTGCTGTTCATGTAACACTGAAGTGTAGGTGCTGTGACAGATGAGAACTATTACTGAATACCACATAAGCTACTCATGGGGAGAGTCTGGAAGTGCTTGTTCCATGTGGTGCTCACAGGCCAAGTAACTGATTCCTTGCTCTTCTTCTCAACCCTTAACCCCAACTCTCATGACTGCCTTGTGGGGGAAATGACACAATCTCTATGAAAACAGCGCATAGGAGTAGATTGCCCAGGTCAGTATCGGGGGCTAGATGACAGCTCAGGAGCTCTGAACACCTTGAAATCTTTTGCCTCCATATATTAACCCGCATAAATGCACACTTCGAGTGAGTCCCTAGTAAAGGACCTTTAAAATGGATGAAGGCTGCTACAATAAAATAAATCTATTCTCCTCCTTCCCACAAGAGGGCGGCAGAGCCTGGTAGTAGGAAAACAGGTGTTAAAAAATACCTTGTGAGTTACACAGCTAAATCAAAATCTGCATTTTTTCTGAATTACGTTATGAATGCTGGAGGCTGAGATTTATAGTTGCATTTTGATCCTGCAATTGTCTGAATAGCTACCCCATACGTAGAGTAAATCTAAGGATACAACAAAGGAGCACTGAAGTAAGTTGTATTCCTTTTGCTGTAGCATTCTTTCCTTTGTCTTTATTCTTTTACATGCTATTCCCTCCCTGCTTGCTTGCCAGTTTCTTCCCTGGTTTTATGGCATGTGCACAGACATACCAGAGCATATTCTCTTATCTCTTTCCCAGTCATGCTGCTCCCCCCTCTGAATCACTCTACGAAAAGGAACTGAATAATTGCTCAAATGCTGAGCCACTATCTTGCTTACATTATTTGGAGTACATCCACCCGCTCCAAAAATATCAAGGCCATGGCTGAATTGTGGGGTTTCTGCTGATTCATTCTTGGCTCACCAGGCCAAACGTATTAGAACCACCTCCGTTATCCAGAATGCCTGTGTCACTACGCCTCCGCTGGAGCGCAGCATCATCTGTGATTTACCCTTCTGCCCATCCCAAGGTCTTTAAATGAATAGTGATTGCAGCCTGGCATACAAAATGCATCAAGTGGGTTGTTGTTTTTTTACAAAACATAAACATTTGGAATGAGTGGATTAGGGTCAAGCCAGAATCACAAGTCCCCAATGCCATATCTGAACATTATACTTCTCCACTCTCCCTCTTCATCACTAATAATTAGTACAGCTTACTCAACATAGTAACACTGCATATTGCTGTGGCCCCTGACATTGGCTACTAATGATGGGAAGTAAGAGTGGGAAGACACATAGCAAAACTGCAATATAATACTCTTCTTGTGAGGATGGTTTCCAAAAGCCAGCCTTCCCACTCCACAAACCTCTGCTTTTTAATATGTAATAAAGAAGTTATTTTCTGATTTGCAGTTATGCATAGAACTCATGGAACCCAGAAAACAAAATACACGAGAGCCTAAAGCAGTCACAATTCTTCTTGTTGTTGTTTTTGAAAAAGATGAAATAAGAGCCCTGTGGCACCATTTATTATGGAACAACGTTTTGTGAGTTGGATGTGTAATGTACCTCCTGCACAACTTCATTAGAAGTATATCAGTTTATGTATCTGAGGAAATAAACTGAGTCACAAAAGCTGGTGCTATAGTAAGTTGGTTGGTCTTTAAGGTACCACAAGACACTTTCCTCAGCAGACAAACACAGCTACTCCTCTGTAATCTGTTCAAAGAATGCAAGAACTTGGTTGTTTAGTAAAGTAGCAGTGGAGCAATAACTCAGTGGTAGAACATGAGGTTGACGTGAAAAGAAATCCAGATCCAGTCCTTGGCATTGCTAGTGAAAATGGTCTTGGGTAGAAGCACTCTGGGGAAAGGCCTTTGACAGACCTTGAAGAGCTGCTGCCAGTCAGGGACAGGTAGACCCTATTGAGCTCTGTGTACCAGCAATATGATTCAGTGTACGGTGGATTCAGACATTCATTACTCAGTACCTAAAGTATTTCTGACATAAGCCCTTTTTTGAGACCCTCGAAGAACGATCAGATGTTAGAACTCTGGCAGGAGGAGGAAGTCTATTTATACCAGGGTCTCCCAAGAAACTGGGCCTTGGTACCACTTTGCATTTGTAGCCTGCGTTCTTCTTGAGCCCAAGTAACGCTATCTTACTCTAGCCCTCTTCAGTGTGATTGGTTCTGGGTCATCATTGCCTCTCTTATTTCTTTCTTTCCCCACTGGAAGCTGCTATCTGTACACCAAAGCATACCATATGCACTACTTCCTTTATACTGCGGTGGGCCTTTTTAATAGCATCCTAAAAGTCAGGTAAAGTTTAAAAGGTAAAGTTTTTGCAGGCATGAAGATAAAAGGATGGACAATGTTTTGCCAGATGTCAGCTTGCTATGGGAAGGCATGGGAACAGGGCTATTATAAAGGTGACACCCTATCTGTGAGTAGATCTCAGAAGCTTGGTGTAGTGGTTAAGCACAGCGGACACTAATCTGGAGAACCAAATCCGATTCCCCACTTCTCCACATAGCTGGGTGACCTTGGGATGGGTCAGTCACAATTCTCTCAGAGTTCTCTCAGCCCCACCTACCCCACAGGGTGTTTGTTGTGGGGAGAGGAAGGGAAGGTGATTGTAAGCCTCTCCAAGACTCTTTTGGGTAGTAAAGGGCAGGGTATAAAACCAATTCTCCTCCTCCTCCTTCTTGTTCCTCCTCCTCCTCCTCCTCTTTCCCACCCATGTTTGCTACCTTTTTTATTTTTTATTATTTTCTTTCTTTAAAAAAACACAGAAAAAAGAATAAAGGGGGGAATTTTTAAATCCAACAACTAGATTAAATTAACAAAACAACAACAACAATGCCCTTCTTGTTTGCTTTGAGGCTAGCTTCCAGTTTCTGCACTGTTGTGTAGAGACTATCAGTCTCATTTGTCCTTCACCTTGCCCTGCTCATTTGGGTTGAGTACCAGGAATAAACCTGTTCCATTCTCTTGGACTTATGTAGCCATTTCAAAAGATGCTCCTTCTTGATCATCTTGCCTAGAGGAAGAAGAGAACATAAGCAATCTGTATCTCCCATTTCCCTGCTGTGATCTTGTAGGAAAGCCCGCCACCCATCTCAAGAACATTAGCAAGGAAGGGTTGGCACTGCCTCCAGAAGTCAAATTTAAAGAACTAAAATAATAATAATAATCACACAACCCAGGAAATAACATGAAAAACTTGTTGTATGTTTGTATCTTAAGTACTGTCCTAGTAATTCTCCCTCAGTAGAAACAGTTGGGATGGCAGTTTCAGCAGGAAAGTGGTAGAAAAGGGAGAGTTAAATGGTCTCCCCCTTTAAATTGCAGTGGTCTTCTGTTAAAAAAAGAGTTAGGGACAATAATCATGCTTTGAGACCTAAAATGTAGTTCCAGCTTTTGTACCCCACTGTTCCATTAGAGGGACAATAATCATGCTTTGAGACCTAACATGTAGTAGTTCCATTTATTTATTTTTGTTTCCAGCTTTTGTACTCCACTGTTCCATTGGCCCAAGGCAGCTTACAATAAAGGAGAAGAGGAGGAGGAAGAGGAGGAGGAGATTGGACTTATACCCCACCCTTCACTACCCAAAGGAGTCTCAGAGCGGCTTACAAACTCCTTTCCCTTCCCCTCCCCACAACAGACACCCTGTGAGGTAGGTGGGGCTGAAAGAGCTCTTGACAGAAACTGCTCTTTTTCAAGAACAGCTCTTACCAGAACTATGACTTGCCCAAGGTCAGCCAGCCAGGTGAAAGTGGAGGAGTGGGGAATCAAACCCGGTTCTCCCAGATTAGAGTCCGTGCACTTAACCACTACACCAAGCTGGCTCTCAGAGAGAAGACAGTTAAAAATATCATAATACAAAAGGGAATAAAGAATATTTTCTCTAGTAGCAATGGGCTGGAGGATTCATAAGCAGCATGTCCAGCCATGAGTGTCAGGACTGGGCCTGAGGATTCCTTATCAAAGAATGAGGACACCATAGCAGTAGATCCCCTGGAGGGCAAAACCATGACCAAGGTACTGAGGCCCTCTAAGTCCCAGGGCCCATCAAAGGACTTGCTGCAGCCACTGGACCAGAAGCCCAAGAAGCTCAGGAAAAGGAGCCAGCACCAGAAACTGGGATTGCTGAGGGATCAATGAAGGACAGACGCCTGCCTGCCTGCCTGCCTGCCTTCCTGCCTGCCTGCCTGCCTGGCTGGACGTGACTCCTGCTGCCTGCCTTGGGTCCCTGGTTGCAAACAGGACAATGAGTTCATTTCCCTTCAGTCCATTAGGAACTGATAATATCTGGGGCAACAGCATCAATGCTATTTTTTAACAATTCCTTCTTCAGTGCTGAAAAAAGACAGAGAGATAATTCTTTAATGAGCCAGGAGTGATAAAACTCTACTTAGTAAATTCTACTAAGCACATATATAGACACCGCCATGGGTTGACAGGTTTTATTGTATTTTGGTGCTTATTTCTTGGAGGCCACGTGCCAATTCATCTGTTTTCATCAGCTACATCCAGATTACCTGTTCAGTTGAAAGTCCTTTTGGTTTCAGAATGGGCCTCCAAGAAGGCTGAAGACTATTCACTCTTCCAAGACAAGCTGTGCCATTCCAGTTTGGGCAATCCCTTCCTAACAGGTAGGGAATATTTCTTCAGCTCCCCGAGAAGACTTTGTTGCTAACTCTCTTATTTCCTAGGGCTGTTGAGTCTGTAAACTAAGCTGCTGTGGCTGGATATTTGGAAGCTGTTCAGTAGATGACAGTTACATAATGTGTACATGATTTCCATTCATTCTGTTGTGACATTTGCCTGTTAAACTTCATTCAGTAAAAAAAACCCTTTGTCTCTCTTATTTGCTTTATTTTATCTCAGTCCTTTATTTTTCACTCTAGAATGTACGCAAATCTCATCCTCTCCCAACCACACACACAAATTATTTTTGTGCATGGCCCTTAATTTAGATGTCATCCTTTCTTTCTGTTCAAGACCACCTTCTCCCCCTGCTCTGCTTTACTCAGCCTCCCCCTTCTCTTGTTGATTTTTATGTCACCTTCAATGTTCTTTGCATGCTTCCTCTCTCTGTTCCTCAGCTTCCACCCACACCAGGTGAATGCAGACAACCATTTAAAAAGTTGGAATGGCTTGCTGTGCATGGAATGATTTGGTAACTGGTCATCTGAATTGTCCTGATAAGTGAAGCCTGTGTGGTACCAAGTGCTAGACTTGGAGCAGTGTTTGAGCTCCTACATGGGCCATGAAGCTCAGTTGGTGTTATTGGGCCAGCTACTCTCTCTCTGTCTAACATAAGGTTGCTGCTGTGGGGAAAATGGTATCCTTCCATTCAAGTATGCCATCCAGAGTTCTTTGGAAGATGTGTCAAGGGATGAACAAGAGAATTTTTGCCACTCCCTTCTTCAAATTTCTGATCAGGTAAACATTTCTCCCCAACTCTTAGCGGACTATACCGAATCAGTGTTGTGCAGCAAATAGAGACTAGGCTGTGGACCAGGAAGAGTTGGGTTAAAAATTAGGTTGGTCATGACAGGATGAGGTGGCAAGCCTGGAGGGAACTAAGTTACCTCAGTGGCTAGCCATACCGGACCCCGTCACTTGTCATCATAGTTAATTTATTAGCAGAGCCAAGTGGCATGGTTATATGAGTGAAAATGTTCCAGACATAAAAGTCCAGCTTCTACTAGATTATACTTACTGGATCTATGGAGAGACTCGAAAATCCCCAAATTGCAGAGGGAGTTGATCTCGGTATTCCTGACTGCAGCAAAGACAGTCATAGCCAACAAGTGGAAGGATAAAAAAGTCCCGTCTCTCACTCAATGGTTTGCTAAACTATGGGAATTCTATTCTACGGACAAGTTATCAGACAAGGTCTCGTCCTTTAATACCAATACCTGTGGTAGTAATTTTCAATTAAAATGGTTTCCATTCTTGGAATATGTCTTTAGCAACGATATGCCTCCAAGCTATAACGTACCACGTAAATTTTACAATGTTCTCCATTTTATGTAACTCTGTACAGGAACATACTGTTTAAAGGGCAGCTTGCCGTGTATCTCTTTTTATGTCTATGTTTACTTTCTATTGTATTATCGTAGCTGAGTTATAGTTCGCTGTGTATTTGACTATGAAATAAAATAAAATAATTTTTTTAAAATTCTTCTGCTGCTGCTGCTGCTGCTCCTCCTCCTCCTCCTCCCCAGGTGACAGAGATTATGGCATTAAACCCCATTGAAGTATCTCCTCTCCCCAAACCCCACCATTCTCAGGCTCCACCCCCAAAATCTCCAGGCATTTCCCAACCCAGAGCTGGCAGCCCTATCTGCTGAGTTCCTTGGAGGAAGAGTAGTACAGAAAACTATCGGTGCTGCTAAAAAAAATTTCTTTCTTATTCAGTAAAAACACAGTAATGTTTTGTAAGGGCCTTCCTAAGCAAAGGGCAGGGAGAGGTCACTGGCGGATCCATACGTTTGTATCTAAAACCTTGCATCATGTACCCTCTCAATATCTGAAAATAAGCCGTGGCTTATTTCCTGTTAGAGCGTTGGCAAAGCTCCTCCAGAGGGGCCTAAGAAGAGCTGGCAGTTAAGGTACTTAGAAGCATAAGAACAGTATTCTATTTTCCATGTTTGTAAATTGAATGAAAGAGCCCCATTGATTAGTATATTTGAATTTAAAATGTCTCCAGCATTCCAGACTGTTGAGCTGTACATTAAAATTTTGTTTGTGGTGTAAATGCCCGTGGAGCACCATCCTCAATCAGGAATTTCTACTGTGCACTGGAATGAACTATTTAGTAGCCAGCAGTAGATTCTGTAGATTAAGAATTAAATCCACCTGGTACTTCTCCGGAACTCAATTCGGCTTGCACAAGAGGATGTTCCCCGTGGATTGTGCCCTTATTCTCTAGAGTCCTCTTGCTGTCTAGTAAACAGTTTGTAACACATTGACAAATTAAGTGTCAAGTTCCCCTGGCGTAGCTGGTTGACAAAGAGAGTAACAGCTATTTTAGAAGCCAGAGGTAGCCATGGGACTTGAATTCACCCTCCACATGAATGCATTTTTATGGGTTTATTTGTTTACAGAGAGAGGGCGAGGAAAAATCCTGTAAAAATCAAGGCATGATAGCAAGCATGATCTATCAGTTGTAAAACGAGCCCAACAATGTATGTGTACACTTGGGCTAGTCTTACATTTCATTTTCAGGTAAACACTCTGGCAGGTTTAAGGCTGAGAGGTAGGCTTATAAGATGACACAGCTCAAGAATGGTGGGGGGCACCAAAACATGCTCTTTGGTGCTGTATCTACCTGATTGTTGGGCACAGGTCATGTCATGCAATGCTGTCATAATAATAGAGGGATGACTCCTCTTTTGACCTACTATGCTCTGTGTGCTATGTTCTCAACATGGCCCAACCTTTTGAACCCACTGGTTGAGATAGCAGACTTCAAAGGAGAAAGAGGTTGAATGTACATACTTTTATTAGGGCCAATCAAAATGCCCTCATAATACTAAAATGGCATAAAATAGTGTCCAAGGTTCTGAGTTCTCCAGAACTCTTCATCTGTTCAGGGTGAGACATCCTAAGCTATGATCTTAAGCGCTTATCCAGTAAGCATCCAGGGTAAAATGCTGAGCAGGTATGGTAATTTGAAATGATGCTGATGTCAAATTGTACTGTTGGCCTTCTGGGAGGAGGAAGAGGAAGAAGAAGGCATCCCATTGAAGATATAAAAACCTGCTATTGATCAAATGTTTCTAATGCCTGTCAGGGCATACAGGTCTCTTACAAGGCTGAGAGCAGAGAAAGAACATGGTAGTCATTGTACTAGCAGTACTGGAGATTAATTTTAGTTGGCGCACAAGGTAAAGACCCTGATCTGGATTGCCCAGGCTACCCTGATCTCATCAGATCTCAGAAGCTAAGTAAGGTCAGCCCTGGTTAGTACTTGGATGGGAGACCACCAAGGAAGTCCAGGGTAACTACGCAGAGGGAGGGAACAGCAAATCACCTCTGAACATCTCTTGCCTTGAAAAACCTACAGGTCTCCATTATTTGGTTGAGACTTGACAGGACTTTATGCGTGCATGCGCACACGCACACACAAACAAAAGGTAAAGCATCACAATGGAGACCATGGTAGTATGACCTTGTGTGTGCCTGGGTGAGAGGAACCATCAACACAGCCTTTCCCAGGATATTTTTCCACCAGTTGACAAATCCCTCTCTTTATTGGCTGAATCCAGGCATTCACAAAGTAGAATGGGGTTGCTTTTTATTAGAACCAACTAAAATGAAACCAAGCAGTGTGCAAGCAATTATCCACTTCCAAGGGAGGCTACTAATTCTGGTATCTCAGCTCCTTGGTGTCTAGTTCTCAATTCTTTTGAGTAACTGGCAAGTATTAAATTAAGTGCTGTCCTTCAATTTCCAAATATTGACATTTGGAGCAGGAAGCAAATTTCTTACACTGAGTCCACTCCATCACCTCAGTACAGCAAGAGCCAATCAAAGAAGTGCCACTCATTCTTAGCTATCTCCTTATATATAAAAGCCGAATGGTGGTGGCACTTCTCTAGAACATTCCACACGCTCTGGAATTGGTTGGCGCCCTTGTGTG
>NW_015172073.1:20129-20387 GCF_001447785.1 Gekko japonicus
AGATTGATGTGGGGAGACCCAGGTTTGTATTCTCACTCTGCTGGTGAGTGACCCCAGGACAAATCTCTTCTTCTCTACCTAACCTACCCCACAGGGTTGTTGTGAGGATGAAATGGAGACTCATGGGCAGGGTCCCCAGCTTCCCTGGCAGGAACACTATGTTAAGAAATCTCTCACAATTATGCAGCCATAGTAGGCAGGAGGGAAGGAGGCGAATACCTCCAGTGCCAGAGACTTGTAGAGGAAGAGTCAAACTTT